>NW_008655738.1:0-7982 GCF_000695815.1 Acanthisitta chloris
ATATTAGTAAAAGCACAGCAGACAAATTTCTAGGCTTTTAGACAGTGTTATTTTTTCATGTCTATTCTTCTGCATCTCTCTCAGATCATAGATATATTATTTAAATGTAATTTTTTGTCACTTATTAGCTCAAAAGCACAAATAGTTTTGCAAGAACATCTTGAGATATTGTACCAACTAAATAATTTTCACATATGGATAACTGGTCAAAACTTGTCAGCATACTGACAAGACTGACTTGTATGAGTGTGAGACTCAGAATAAGAATTAGGAAAATGTTGGGGAAATGTGATTTAACTTATATGTTGAACTGATCTGTTACTTGCACATAAGAATGAATCAACAGAGTCTTGAATCATATGCTCAACATCAGACATATTTTTAAAATTGACCTTTTTACACTGCTTATGCCAAGCATGGGAAACTTCCCAGCTGTGACAATGACTTTAATTTTTTTGACTTTTATTTGATTGATAAAAAGATGAAATCTGGAAAGTGAGTACGATTTAAACTTACAATTTTTGTTTTGTTTAAATACTACATTTTTTAAAGGCTGCCTCAAAGTTAACATGAATATTTATTTATTAAGGACATCTTTCCATGACCACCCCTGCACAAATGTAATTAGAATTCAGATGAGGGGTTTTTTTATTGACTTTATTCTACCATAAATCTCTCCATCTTGAATAAATACAAGATTGAAAGCATACAAATATTACAAGCATGGTACTGAAACACAAGAATTACTATGTTCTGTTCTGATTTCTCACCTTGGTGTCTTTGACAAGCCCCCTGAAGCCATATTTTAAAAAGTGTTCAGGCACCAAAAAAATCCAGGTGCTGTCAAAAATAATTTTCAAAGCAGCTGAGATAATTTTTGGAATTTTACAAAAAAATCCAAGTGCTGTCAAAAATAATTTTCCAAGCAGCTGAGATAATTTTTGGAATTTTAATTTTTTTAAATTGCCTTGAGTTATATATCTTAGATGCTTTTGCAGATACTACCAAGAAAGGGGTAGAGGATAGAGCATTTGTTCCAGGTATGTTGATCTATTTTTGGAATCTGAAGCTCAATTCTAGAGATTAATATAGCAGCTCCAAGTGCTGTCAAAAATAATTTTCCAAGCAGCTGAGATAATTTTTGGAATTTTAATTTTTTTAAATTGCCTTGAGTTATATATCTTAGATGCTTTTGCAGATACTACCAAGAAAGGGGTAGAGGATAGAGCATTTGTTCCAGGTATGTTGATCTATTTTTGGAATCTGAAGCTCAATTCTAGAGATTAATATAGCAGCTTTAGTTCTGCTGGGGTGTAGATGATACCATCAATCCAAATAAGCAGTGCACACCTCAGCTGTAGCTAGTAGTAAACAGTAGAATTTCTGTCTGGCAGGTAAATAAATTCCTTTAATATGCTGATAACTGTAAACTACTATGCTAGACTGAAAAATGCACTGACAAAATCATGTAGACTGCATCATCTCATCTCAGCTTTATGTGCCTAAGTGTACTGGAAAATGCAACCATTTGTCTCAAATATCCTAATGTAATTTTTTACAAATAGACATTGCAAACTGTAAAACTTGGAACTACTCTGAGACACATATTTTTGAAAATTCTGTCTGATTTCCTTCCTGTGTGAGGTGTGTGTCTGTTGCACAGCAGCCACTTCTCACAGTGCTGTTAGTGTTTGCTGCAGCTACTAAGTTCACAAACATCATAAAGATTTTTGTGATAAAGGTATCTTTCTTGAACATGCATCATAAAGGTTGTTGTGATAAAGGTATCTTTCTTGAACATATCTCTAAAGAGCAACATCCATCACTAAATACTAATTAAAAAAGTCTAATGTAGGCTTTGTCCAAAGATTGAGGGGGAAATATCAACTTTCCTGGAGTTGTTTCTGATAGTCAATTTGTATTCATGTGAGTGCATGAGGCTAATGGTAAAAATACCCCACAACACTCACTAGCATCACATGCTCTCAAATACTTAATATAGTTTAAAAAGGTCAGGATGTTCTAATTGCTTATGATCAAATTTGTTTTGATTAGCAGTAGTAGGAACGTTACTTCCTTTGGGTTTAAAACAGAGCAACACAAGTTCTTATATAGTACTGAAAGCTGAATGCCCTTTGTCATACAGACATTGCAATAAAATGCAATATATGTCGTTATTCTGGTAGATGATGGCCTTTGAGTTGTTTCACAGAACACACTTCATGGTCTCTATTAATGCCACATTTGTTAACCTTAGTTATAGATAAATCTTTAGATTAATTTTGTGCATTATTCATGCCATGATTTCATTCCTTTGCTGATCTAGAATATCATAGCATATCAGAAAATATACGTTTTACTTGCTGGGCAGAGAATCA
This sequence comes from Acanthisitta chloris, assembly GCF_000695815.1. Classification (NCBI taxonomy): domain Eukaryota; kingdom Metazoa; phylum Chordata; class Aves; order Passeriformes; family Acanthisittidae; genus Acanthisitta; species Acanthisitta chloris. The sequence goes on from NW_008655738.1 coordinate 2,379, forward strand.
TATGACAAAGGAACTTATCCCCCTTTTATTTTGAGATATACTAAAACCTGACAATATTTCAAGTTGCAAAGAGGGAGACATCTGTATAGAACTTGCTGGTTTTCTCATTGTGCACTTAATGAAAACCAATAATTTTACCTACTGGCTTCAGAGGTAGAGGATCAAACTTCTAGGGATCTAGGCCACATGAAGACATAGGATGTCTTCATATCACAACCAAATTGGATAACTGGTGAGAGAACATCCCCAGTTTATTTCTGGTCCATGTGCACAGTGTGCAAAAGTGGAAGGATAGCAGAGTGGAGAGAAAAGACCCTGAGTGGCATCTGATTTTGCTTGATAGTGAGTGAAGACAAGGCCAGAGCTGCATAGCTGGGTTTAGGCCCTGAGGACCACTTCCAGATTCATCATCTCATATATATTCAAATATGATTTAGTTTTATAGTGAGCCTGAAATTCTTAGGCTCCTTAACGCTCTGCAAGTCTAAGTTAGGCACTCAGATTTCCTGTACAGACCACAAGAGAGAATAGAAGACTTAAGAAGGACAACATAGTGCCCAAGGAGCTAGCTACAGCTTTTTCATTAAGATACATTTCCTTTCTACTATTTTATCAGACTGAGTTTATTTCCAGATCTATCTTTAATCTTGTAATTTTAGATATCATTAAAAGTGCCATTGGAGTTTCATGGACTAATTGACTATTAGCTCATTGAAAAGGTGTATTCCCAGCAGCAGACATTTAACTGACTACAGAATTTAATGACTTTATCTACTTTGGTGGTATCTTGAATGAGAAATGTGAAATATTTGAAACATTACTGTATTTCTTGAAAACATCTGAAAAAATACCAAAGCTCTTTTGTGATCTATTTGTTACAAAAGAGATTTGTCACAAATAGATTAGTCTTTTCAGAAAAATCTGAAAAGACAAAATGTCAGATTTTCCTACGAACTCAATGGCAAAAAAACCCCCAGAATTCTGATAATCTGCGTGATTAATTATATTAAACATTTTGAAACATTTAAAGGTCACTGAGTGTGTTTTTTGATTAAGAATAAGTAGGTGAGAGTAATGGTTTACTTTACTGTGAAGTTCAAGCAGCAAATTCTGAGAAAAAACTTTCAACTTTCATGTCTTGAAGTGTCCCTGATTTTACTTATGAATGTGGAAGGGAATATTTCAGCCTGAGTACTTAAAAAAAAATTATCATAATAAAAATTTATAACTTCAGACTAAAAGAATCTACATTTTAAAAATGTAAATAAAAATGACTACAAATAAAGAACTTAGATTCATTATTTTTGTTTCTGATAGCATGTCTGAAAGCAACATTGGGATATATTAAAATTAAATACTACTACTGTAAATTCTTAAATTCCTTTGGGATCTATTAATGGCTTTCCAATTTAAAACTAAGAAATTATTAGAGAAAACCATATCTAGTTTCATTTAATCAAAAAAAAAACCAACAAAGCAATTCATATGTAATTATAGTTTTACCACAATTTCTATCAGATAAAAATTTTGTGGTTACAATTTGTATGCTATTTCTCAATGAAAGAATTTATAAATTTATTTTTCTGTGTTTTTAATCTGCTGTGTGTGTCATTTTCAGATTTTTCTCTCCTTTCACCTGAATATTAATCACACAAAAGGTTATTATTACTTATTTTCCAATAGAACCTATTTTGAAGCACCGTTGCATGGTTTCCTAGAAAGATAATGCTAAAACAGGTTTACTTTGCATATGATTTCTTCCAGACATTGTGACTCTGATTCAGGTCCTGTGAATTTTGTGAGCATATATTTTGTCAGAAAGTCTATCAGAATCTCTGACTGACATGACTCTACTATTTCAGACTTCGGATTGGCATAAGGCTAATCTAGTACAGGTCTTCAAATAAAGCAGCCTGGACTGTGAAATCATGTTGTTCCTGGCATGTCTTCAGTCAAAAATCAGGTTGTAAAGGAATACACTATAGCTTAAATGAAAATTATAATTTTGAAAAGCTTGGTTATTGCTCACTAGGACAACATCTACAGCAAGATTATCTGGCCACATGGTGGCAACTATCTAAATGAAAATTATAATTTTTAAAAGCTTGGTTATTGATCAGGACAACATCTACAGCAGGATTATCTGGCCACATGGTGGCAACTATTCTTGGAGTATGAAATAATCTCAATTTTCTTCCAGTTTCCTTCTAAAGAGTTTTCTTATATACAAAGAAAGGTCATCCCTTTTCTTCCTACCTCAAAAAACTACTAATCCTGAATACTATTACTTTTAGATTGTGATGGTAAAATGAATTAAATATGTAACACTTTTGCACCCTGTGGCTCAAAGAACTTTATAAATATCTCCTTCAATTTCCTCATTTTGCCCTGGAGCACAGTGACACTGAAAGTAGCCAAGTAGCTTTTTGTAAAGACCTGACTCCAAATTCAAGGAATTAACAATTCATTGTGTTTTTAATGAGATAGTCTATAATAGCAGTTAAAAATAGATCTTAATGTTCATGACTCACAGTCTCATCAACAGAAAGCAGCTGCTACATCACAGTAGTGACAGCAAGTGCCAGAATTCACTAGCCTTTAAAAATGTCAATGCTATGGACTAGCAATACTGTGGAAACTGTCATAAAAGTTGTGGCTTTTTTTTTGTAGTGAGCCCAGAGGGTTGTCTTTAAATGAACTTTTGCTCACATTTATCACTAAAGCCATAGAATCAAAGTCAAAGCCCCAGACAATGCTTTGAAAGTATACTTTTACAGTTCTGACAGACTGAACTGTCTTAGAGTGATTAATTGTGAGCATTTTAAATCTTAAAAAAATATAACAGTGTCTTTTAATTTCAAGTTTCTTTTTGGTACATAAATGCTTCATTGTAGTGCAGAATAGTAATAATACATGTACTAAAGGATCTCTCTGGGGCCTGTTTTTCTTCTAGCTTGCCTTTGCAGCAAGAAAATACTTTCTGCTTGAGACCTTCTGGTCTAGAAGACCAGAGCCTACTCCAGGGAACTGGAGAGATAGCTATGCAGTGCTAGTTTGAGCCTGTTTCCTTCACTGTCACTTTTCATGGACTACACCAGACAACAGTTAAATGAGCACACTAAAATACTAGCACAAGTTATTATTACCTGACACCTAAAGGTGTCTTCCTTTGTGGTTTGTTCTAAGTAGGGAAAAGAAAAATGATAGCAGACTTGAGAGCTATCCCTGTGCCTTTCTATATTTATTTGTTACAGCTCAGCAGCTGACATGAGAACTAGGTTGCTGTCCTTGGCTGTGCTGAGGATCAGACAGCCTCATGGTGCATTCAAACAGACTGTTGGAAGGCAGTATTACAAAGACTAATCTTTAGGTGACACTTGTCTCCCAGAAGTAAAATTTAGAAACCGAGTGACCAGGGCTCTTTAGAGCCCATGGGGTGGAGTCTAGACTCCTACCAACAGTTGCCTACACAAAGAGTTGAGATTAGGACCTGTCTTGTCATTATAATCTGAAGAGGTGTCTGTGACTACACAAGAACAATAGTCCAGAATTCTTCCCTATGTCTTATTCTTTCCTTTGTTCATTGCTACATTACTGCTGTCTACAACATATATTATCAACTCTGCAAAGAGCATAACTCAATTTACTCCATAGTCTGGTGGTAAAACAGTTCTTAGAGTGTAAATGGGTTCAAGACTTTGAATTTAATCAAATAAAGTTTCACACAAGATATTCTTCATGAGCTGAGATGAAGGATGCTAGAGAGCAGTAGTAAAAGTGCATATTTCTCTTCCCAACCCAGGACTCCCTTTGCAGCCAGGAGAAAGTACAGCAGAAAAGTCTGATAACAGTCTTAAAAAGGCTTCTACCCAGACTCACATATACCCATGCACAGACATAAAATGCATTGGCAAGATCTCTAGCTTATTGCTATTTCATGCCTCATTCTCCTAATTAACATGATCAGTGATAGGAAACAGCCAAATGAATGGTCTCACTCTTTATAATGAAGCTAGCTTTGCACTTGTGAGCTTTTTGCCATTAGTCTCTTGGAATGGTTCTCCAGTTCATAATGTCTGCCTGGAATTGGTCCACACAAAATATAGAGTTGGAATCAAATGTCACTCCAAGTACTGGTTAGGGATTCTCATGTTATCAGACTTCAGAGCTGGCAGTGCAGCTTTCCAGGCTTGTTCTTTAAAACAAAAGATGAATAAGTTATAATAGCACTGGATATGTACAGGGTCACACTTAGTTGTTGCTATAGACAAGAATGGTATGATTAGTGCTTAATTCTGGATGTTTGGGGAGAGACTTGTCTAGGCTGATGGCTAAACTAAAAACTAGAATCTGATCCAATTAACAGGGGAAAGACAGTTTTTCAGCTCCAAACTATTTTCTTTATAGCCCTAATCAGACATACAAAAAATAATTCTTTTGAAAACAAACATTATTACCTCAAAAGACTAAAAAAAAATATTTTATGCATTTTAAAAGTTACGATTTTATTTTAAATTTAGTTTCATTACCACACTGTTAATTGGTTTATGAGCTTCTAAAAGTGATATTATATTTATATTTTACTGCCAAAGAATTTTAAATACTGGCATTGTATGATTTTGTCTTTCCTCAGACTTCATAGACAAATCTCTTTTTATGATGTGACAACAGCAAATGTCAATCATAAGGACTCTTTCTTTTGGTGCCATGTAAGAACAATCTTCAGTCTCAGTGCTGGATTTATTCTGTGATCAAGTAACTATGGTGAGAGCCAGTGGTCAACAGCTGTAGAACTGGCTACAAATGTAATGTAAAGCACAAACTTGCTTTTAGTTGATCTTTCTTCTGATCTGAAACTTTCAAAATGCTTCTGTATTATGACTGTCTCATGCTCTCCTGTGGAATGAGTAAGTTTTATCAAGAATTAATTGACAAATCAATAGGATAGACATTTTTCCACCTGTGTGGTAACACAACTCTGTCATACACAGATTTTGCATGAGTGAATACGAATTCTTCTACATGAAAAAATGTTTATTTATAATAATCCTTTTCCTATTCTGCTTTCCTTCCTTGAGTATGATTCATAAATGAAGTTATACTGAGTTAAACACCAACATCTTTACAGCATGGTTTCGAGTCATGCACTGTTGACTGTCACTGAAAATTTGACATCTGTAGCACAGTAATACTTCAGGCAATATGCTAATATGCATTCACTCAACATTGAACCTGCCTGTTTCAGATGTTATCACAGAATGAAAGTGCATATTATAAAACAGCTGATGTAAATTGCTTCTTTGTTTGGCTTAATTTTTTTCTTATTCATTTGAAAAGTTCATACACATATTTCCCTTCTAGGTTTTGGGCATGTTTTGTTTGGTTGGTTTTTTTTTTGACAGGGTTAGGTTTTTTCTTGGGGATGTTTTGTTTGGTTGGTTTTTTTTTTTGACAGGGTTAGGTTTTTTTCAATGTAGCAGATACAATTTTACATTTTAATTTTTTGATAGATTCAAATTTTAAAAAAATCTTTGTGTATGCCAGATAAAACAGAGTAATCTCATACACATTTTAGATAAGTCAATATAGACTTCATGCAAGATT
>NW_008655738.1:8308-8520 GCF_000695815.1 Acanthisitta chloris
GAAGTAAGAAGGGAAGGAAGGAAGGAAGGAAGGAAGGAAGGAAGGAAGTAAATAGGTTAAATGAAGGTGGACTATTCAGATTACTAAATATCACTGCCTGAGAGATCCTGTTTTCTCCTGACAATGGGAAAAGTAGGATCTGGTTCAGTTTTATTTTGCTTGACTCTTGCATCATGACTGTTAATAACATATTTTATTATTCATAATATGTG
>NW_008655739.1:0-12256 GCF_000695815.1 Acanthisitta chloris
CCCCTGCCCCGCTCTGCCCAGCCGAGACACAGTCACTACACGGGGCAGCCCAGCCCTGTCTTGCTTCGGTCACTGCCCCAGGCAGCACTTATCCGTGCACTGTGCAGCCTAGCACCCTGTCACTGCCTTCACACCGTCCTCCAGCTTCTGCAGATCCTCGCACCACTGCACACCCAACAAGGTTCTGCCCATCCACTGCCCAGCGTTGTGACACCTCCCTGGGTTTCCCAGTGCGGCACAGCCTCCACCCCTGGACCACATTGTGCTACGTGGACCATGCTGGGCTGCACAGACCGCAGCAGCTGCCCTCCCACAGCACAGAGCAGCTCACACTGCACATCCAGTGCAGCTTCCATGCAGTTCCTGATATCTCACAGTCTCCAACTTCCCACTGCACAGCTGCCCTGTGGGCACTGCAGCACCGGAGCCAGCGTCACCCTTTTCACAGCACTGCCCTCCTTGTTGCTGGCCCCACAGCCTTGCCGGGTGTCCCTAACACTCACTAGGCACAGAGCAAGTGACAAACTCAAGTACAAGGCGGCACAGGGACTGAGTGATAAAGGGAAATTATTAGTCTCATAGGGAAAAATAATCTGAAAGGAAACAAATTATAAGAAATAAACCTGCATCTTCAAAACAGAACAGCAGTCCAGTAACCCTGCATTGGTCACTGATCACAGAAGGAAAACAAAAAACATGTGAATTTTAGGGAATCTAAGTAGAATCATGTCCAGCATGGTGGCAGCTCCCACTGCAGGCTAGCCCAGGTGCCGATGTCGAATGGCAGACACTACACGGGGCTGGCTGAGCACTGCCTGAGCCTGCTCCCTGGCACTCGACAAAAGGCAGAGTTCACGCAGGTACCAGGGAGTGCTGGCTGGGGCTCACATAGCCCCACTTTCACAGCCAGAAACCACACTTGGTGCTCTGCACAAATGAAATCAGTGCGGGCTGGCTGCAAGTGTGGCACCCACACAGCCAGGCTTGCAGAGCTGCCACGCTCCTGTGGAGACACAAGGGAGACGTGTCGCACTGACATGCCGTTAAGGTTTTTTTGAATGCCAACAAAAACTTTTAGATGCAGCACAGGAGACCAACAGACTCATGCAAACCCCCAGGTACCACTGGCACCAATATCCTGAGGATACTACCCACTGCTGCCCACACCAACCCCACCTCCTAGGGCTGACCTGCTCAGGATGCTCACTGCTATCATGGATCCAAGGTAGCTCCCTTCCTTCCAGCTTCATAGTGAGCAGGCACCTGGGGCTGGGCTGGGCAGCCTCCTCCAATGGCCCCTGCTCTGCTGCTGGGCTCATTTCTTCCAGGAAGCCCAGTGAATCCTGCATCACATCGTGTCTGGCTGGAGCACAGTTCTACTTTACAAACACTTGCTTTATGCCTGCTCCTCCCTTAGCCTTTTCAACCCTCCATCCTCAAAAGCTGGATCTCTTCTCCTTGCCTCAACCCACCTTGTCCCAGCGACACGGAGCTGCCTGCAGTGACTGCTGCCACGGCACCACATCTGCTCTGACTGTCCCCAAACCTCACCTAAAGCGCCCCGACTGTACTGCTCAGCGTTTGAACCCTGTGGTGTGCAGGCATAGCAGGTGATCTGATTTCAATGATGAGATAAACAGGGACCTACAGCACAAAGTCAGATAGCGACAAGGCTGGGGCTTGCTCCTGAGCCCGCGTTTGTCAGTCAGGAAACTCTACCCCTGTTATCAGGTGTCAGCATGCTGGAAGGAGCCCAGGATGAAATCATACTTCTTGCCAGCCTGGAAAAAAATCAGGAGGTGAGTTCTGTGTATCTTCGAGAATCAGGTACTAGCACCCGACAGCTGTCTGACAGCCACGAGAAGAATTAAGGCAATGATTAGTGGAGTGATTTGGTTCAAGTAGCAGGACTTCAGCCTGAACATGTTCCTGCTTAGCTTACACGTTTGATTCGCAGGCAGATGTCAAGCTGGATGTTGCTAGGAGATGGACAGCAGGGGAATAATTAAGTCTGATTAAATCCTATCATATTGCTGTGCCACTTTCCAGAATGCTCTGGAGCTTTCAAAGCTAAACTGGCCAAATGATAGGGCAAGAGCTGCGACCCATCCTGCTCAATAAAAAACACCTGTAGTCGTCCCACTTAGCCCATGGCTGCCCACGTGCCTGCAGAGCATTTCCTGCAGCAACACTGCACTGGGTGAAAAAAGCTCTGATAGAGGACACAGCTGGTGACTGTGTTAGCAGGTAATACATGACAGCTGGGACCAGTCCCTGCTCAGAGCAGGCAGAGAGGGGTCATACCCCAACATCCCCTCATCAATGCTGCATGCTGCTTGGGATGCTCATGTTGGACTGGGCATGGCTTGGGCACACCAGAATGACCATCAGCAAAGCTTCCTTCTGCTCTTCCTCTGAAAGAAGCCTGCCTGGGACATGCCAAAATTGCTCTGCAAATGCTCTTCATGCATGGTACTGAGCACCATGGGGCGTTCCCACTGAACTAACATCTGCCTGTTTTTTTCTTTCATGGTGGCTGAGCCGCACATTATATGGAGTGACATGTAAATAACAGCCACGGGTTCTTTTCCCACCAGTAAATAAAGTTATGCTGCAACTATCTACATTGGATGCCAAACACACACACGTCAGCCTCCAGGCTTCCTCCACAGTGAGACTCCTAATCTCATTTTGCCTCTCTACCCTATAAAAAATTCATTCTAATACTCACACTGTAATCCTTACCCCCAAATTACATGTCATCAAATCAGACCTGATACTAATTAACATGGTATTTTATTATTAATTAGATACCATTAAATACCACTGCAAAGATCTCTTTCCAGTAATAACTAGATGGAGATTACCTCTGCTGATGCACAGGCTTGGGAAATGCAATCTGGACTGTAACACACTTGTATTTCATCTTATCTCTCTGGCTGAACTTGTTTCATCAGACACAATCATTATGCATTGTTCTTAAACTCAGGATCAGAACATGATCAGTCTGTGGAGAACACTTCACATTTCTGGTGCTCTGGCTACTCTAACAAATGTTAAACAGCATCAGCAGCAGGCCCACACTAAACAAGCTAAAACAATCTGAACTTGGTTCAAAAATTCTGCCACCCTCCAGATGTTTTCAACAGCAAAGAGCCACACTTACCACTACGGGTGAAGGTAGACACCTGGAGCCTGTCCAGTTGGCTTCCCAAGCGCTCTGCCAGACTGGACCAGGTTTCCCAGGGTCTTCCTCAGATGAAGTAAGCCAATGGTCCTGCCTGACAGGTGGCTGTGTGAGTGCGAGCAGCTGGCCAGGACGCTGCTCAGCGGTTCATCTCCTCGCAGTAATCCCAATACGCTACGTTTGGTTCACGCATAGTTTCCAAGAGAGGAGGTAGGCTTGATTTGAAGACAAGCATTGGAGACTCCCACCTTTCTGGGTGTGTTTCAGGAGTCCCTCACGTTCAGAAGAGCATCCCACCTCCCTGCGTCTGGCTTCAGCTTGCAGACATACCATTTTGTTCTGCCTTCTGCTTGATTAAAGAGCCTTTCAGAGCCTGGCATTTTCTCTTTGTGACACTACACATATGCTACAAGCAAACCCCCTCTCATCCGTCTTTCTGATAAGCTAAATATACTGAGTCGCTTAATTCTCTTTCTGCCAGGCTTTTCCTCCCACCCTCAAGCCATTTTTGCATTTCTGCTCTACACAGCCTCTCTGATTTTCCTGAATCCTTTTCAAGACATAGAATCCCACAATGAGCCTCCCTAATGCTTTGACATAGGGATTAAATCTGCTTTTTTGTATTTTCTGTCTTAAAGGGATGCACTGGTCCCTTCTGCTATAGCATCAGGGTAAGCATTCAGGCAGGATTATCCTAAATATTTTCCAGACCTGCTGCTGGCAGGTTAGAACTGCCTGCGCTGGCCAGCATGCATCTCAGCTCCACATGCAGGACCCTGATGGATGGAGTTGAGTGGCTGGGGACACCTCCACTCCCACACACCTCCCTCTCTCACTCCCTGTTCCAGATTCATGGATGTCATGGCTGCTTCTCCAGCAGCACTGCAAATCCATCTGAAAAGGTGTGTTTATATCCACAGTGAGCAGGACACAGGGCACCATGCCTGCAGGTCCTCTGGGGACCTGAGGACTGCAGGCAGAATCCAGTGGGATTTCCCTCTGGCCAGCAGTTGTTTTACCCAGGCAGTCAGTGCCTCCTCTTCTCATCACACTGCTGCAGGCACCACAGGGAAGAGGGGTACTGCATTTGGGGGGGGGTTTAGGGAGCTGAGCCTGGCAGGCGGGAGCAAGGCTTGCTGAGCCCCGGCAAGCTGTCCAGGAGCAGATGTCCTGGCTTGCAGTGGGTGCTGTGAAAGGAGAGCACAGAACCAAGCGGTGGTTCCTGGCATCCAGGCTGGTTTGAATGTGAGGTTTGGGAAATAATTTGCAATGCCTTTTAACATTTTACCCAATCTGTTCTGAGTAAAAGCAGTCATTGTGGAATCTGGTGCACTGACTATTCACTGGGCTGAGCACCATGAAAACAGCCTCTTAAAAATAATAGGCTAGGTAGAAGCTCCATCTTTAATTCTACCCCTTAAAGAAACCAGCTGAAATAGTCTCTCCCCAGAACCCCCACGGTGAAGCCTACCTGAGACCTGGGAGTGAAATGGGTAATCTCGCCCAGCCCACACACCATCATCACAGTATGTTCTTCATGTCGGTGCTGCGGGAACCTGGAAGGAGTCCAGCTCCAGTTGTGGCCGTGCTGCCTCACGAAGCCAGGAGCACACAACCAGCCTGCTGCCCTTGAGTTTCTGAGATAAGTGCTGAATAAACCTGAATTTTAGAGATGGTTAGAGCTGTGACGGCTATGACCCTCGATGGGCTCATCTTGAATCCTCCAGACAAACATTGCCCCATGCACTTTTATGCCATAAAAATAGAGAGTCAGGCGAAGAAGGCAGGTACCATCCAGCCGCTGCCTCCGCTCAAATGAGAATGGCAGGAGTGACTCCATCTCACGTGCTGTTACAGAGAAGAGGGAATCTGGCAGAGCAGTGGCACAACGAGAGGCTGCAGCTCCCAAACTAGCCACACTCATGCCACATGCCCAAGTAATTTGCAAATATTTGATGACATAATCACAAGCTCTCCTAAACACACGTGTTGATTTTTAACAAATGGTCAACTGGTAGGTGGCCAGTATAATTCAAAGAGCCAAAGCAATGAGCAGAGAAACAGCAGAGAGCCCCAGACTGCTGCTGGGGAGGGGAAAGCACAGCTAAGGGCATCCTGAGTCTGTTACACAGCACAGTCCTCACAGGGAAATCCCTCTCTAGGCTAGGCAAAAGGAAAGGTCTGGCTGGTGAGAACAGGAGCATCTGTAGAGCACACTTCGCCTTATCCACTGCCATTAACAATGCTGTATGGTTTTAATTAAAAGGGTGTATTATAAAGAATTAATAAGGCTCACAATTGATTAACAACTACATGCATTAACAACTACATTCTAAGGTATGTCAGTGAGCCAAGTCTTAATGGGGAGACTTCAACAATGGAGAGTGTATCTAGACCCTCAGCAACCATTTCCTGGTCCAGTGCCATTTATTAGTTCTTAAAATCTTGCCTGGGTGACAAGACGAAGGCTTCCATTTGGGGCTGATAAAATACTGAACAGGCTGCTTGCTGCTACAGCATGAGCTGAATGGCCTGGGAAAATGATAACAACCCACAGCACAGTGATGAGCTGCAAAGGAAGGTTCTTGGGAACAGAGAAGACAGGCTGTACCACAGGGTGGAGGTTCTCCCAGAAAGTGAGGGTAGGAGGTGGAATTAGGAAAAAAAGCTGAAAAAGGGAGCTGTCCCCACACGACTGCTGTGATGAGCCTGCAGCACAGCACTTCGGCCCTGAGAGCCATGAGTCAGAGGGGCACAGACCGGATTTCCAAGCAGAGCTACAGCTCTGGCAAAGCCAACTTGATGTCTAGTCCAGCTCTCCAAACTTCAGAACAGGCAGAGAAATCCCAAGGAGCAGCAACACCACCAAAAAAAACCCCAAAAAACAAACAAACAAACAAAAAACCAACCCAAGGCTTGGAAATGCACAAATGTGAGATGGGAGGAGTGCAGGCTACTCCACTGCTCCAGGAGAGGGTCTCCTCCTTGCCAGGGGAAATGGAGCTCTGCTACAGGCAGAGGGAAGTGCAGAAGCCAAAGGTGAGGAGTTGAAGATGGGAAAAACTTTAGCCTGAAATTAAGTACAGCATGCTCACAGAAGGCTGCAGAGGCAGCCATCCTCACCACACAGCTGCTCGCACGTAAGATTAGATGGTCTCAGCTTTATTTTTTTGACATCTGTGGCTCGGGCATGAAGAAAGGCTGCTGCATGGATGTGCTTGCTGTTTTGCCCTGACCCGTACACATCCTCAGGTTCACCTCTCCTGATCACCTGTCCAAACAGCTCCAGCAGCAAAGGGGAGGCCAGGACTGATTCCTGCATGCTGGAGAAGGCAGTGGGGAGGGTGCGGAAGGCTCAGCCTGAGGACAGTCTTCTTCACCTGCTCTTCCAGCTCATGCACATCTCTCTCTAAAAGCAGGTACGACAGCCTGAGCTGGCTCCGTGGCATTACACTGCCTGCAGCAGTGCTCATCTCCAGCCCTTTACCCAGGAGAATGCCTCATTTCCAGCCTGGAGCTTCAGTACCTAATTACTTGCACTGGAGCAAGCAACCCCTGTGCACCTTCAGGTGGCCTGTTCTGGTGATGGAGCCATGTGGCCATGGGCTCCCCTTGTCAGCCTGTTCAACCTGAACCCTGTCTTACCTCCACTGCTCCCTGGTGCCTGGTGAACTGCAGCCTCTGAACCCAAGTAAGACACCAGCAACCAGTTCTGTTGCTTGTGCTTGTCTCTCCCACATGTGCCCAAGTGACCTGATGCCAAAACCCACAGTATAAGCACAGCAGTATGAGTGCCAGAGTCAGTCTCCACTTCAGATTTACAAACCTTCCCCATTTGCCTCACTCTGATCTCTTCTGCATGTGCCCCGAGGAAATGGTTGGCCACACTGCTGTGGTAAGTAATTCCCAAGGCATGTCTTGCCTGCAGATCCACAGGCTGCACCCCTGCGTGGGTGAGTGTCCCCTCGCAAACTCCTCTGTGATGCACCAAGGGACATCAACACCTCTCAGGGTGCTCTTGGCAGCATTCCACTGTCTGCTCACCTAAGACCAGGGCAAGTATGATGCTTGGCAAAGGGACCAAGGAGATGGCAGGTAGCACGGTGATGCAATGAGAAGCAGTGGGAGGAAAGGGAAAGCACCAGGCAACTCTAACCCTGCCAGTCACTGGCAAGGTCATGGGAGGAGGTGCTGGTGCTGCTGGTGGAGATGCTTCACCTGTGGGCACAAGAGCAGCTTGCACGGGGCACTGGGCTGGCAGGGGCCCTGCTGAGGCAGCCATCACCTAAACCACTGCTATGCTGGAAGATGCTGGCAGGTCCACAGGGCCAGGCAGAAGCAGCTGCTCAGGGCTGAAACTTGCCAGGGCTCAGCGGGCAGCTGAGAGAGGTTTGCACCTGTAGTCCCAACTGGTCCTTCCAAGGCAGGGACGGGGGAAGGTAACCACAGCAAGGTGTTGGTACCAATGCCATCCTCCCTGACAGACTGGTTCCTGGTGGATGGGGTAGATTAGCACCGCTGATTTGCACAGCCATCCAGACAAGTCCTGTGTTCAGAGTCCAGCACCTACAAACCATCTGGGTTAGCATGTGAACCCTCATGTGAAGCTGGACAGAGCAGCCTGCCCCAGCCCAGCTCCCCTCTGACCCAGACCCTGGCACTGCTGGAAGCGTTGGACAGTTTCCCCCTCTGCCAGCACTCAGGACACAACCAAGGCTCAAGCAGTCACCTCGCAGCAGTGCTGTGTCATTGCATGTGCCCAGAGCATCAAGCACCTGCTTCCTACCAGGCATTCCCAGCTGCATACAAGCCTGGCCATGCGGGACAGGTTCCTGCCCCAGGTCTCCTGTCCTCCAACTCACCACTCCTTTCACTCTGCTAGCTGCAGCCCCACCCAGGGCTCTGCCAAAAAGGGGAAGCTTTGGCTTCTTCTTCGATACCACCTTCCAAGCCTCAAGCCTTGCAGAAAAGCATAACTTCTCAGCTGAAGGGACTCCTCATTTCTGCAATAGCAAGCGACCATGTGCAAGCATGTTGTGGCCCATGCTTCAGACCCACAGCATCATCTACTCAGATTCCCTCCTCCTTCTCCTTCACAAGCCAGGAAACATCCCTCAAGGTCAAGTGCCAATGAGATCTAGGGCATTCACTAACCTGCTCTCTCAAGTGCAGTGAAGCTGCATGCGTACAGAGGGAGAAGGATGGTGGTATCCTGCACCAGTAGATGCTCCCAGCAATCCCATAGCCACAGCACCTGGTCAGTGCTGCCTTTCCTGCAGCAATAGCCCACGCTCCTCCCATTGCACCAGGCAGCTGCAGCTGGGAGAGGCATCGCGTGGTCCGGATGTGGAGTGAGCCTGTCATCTCTCCCTCATCAGCACAGCCAGGCCTAAAAATATCCCAGAGTGGGCTGATGGTGGTTGTGCTATAGTCTCTGTTATGTGGATGGAAATGGCTGGTCCTTGTCAGAGCACCTGGGGCAGCACCAGCTCCTCTGTTCTGCACCAGCACAGGGTATTGGGATCCCATCCTGTGCCTCAGTAATCTCCATAGTGGAAGACTGCCAAGGACAGAGCACAGCACAGAGCATCCCAGCCAGGCACAGCATCACCGCTGGCGCTGTCCCAGCCAGGGCAGCCAGGCAGCTCTGCAGGCATCGTCCCTCCTGGCTGCACAGGACTGAGCAGGGCAGGGAAGAGGGGAACAGGGGGTTTCACACCCTAACAATGATGAAATTGGATGCTGCCCAAGCACCCCATGACAAAAGTGCACCCAGGCAGCCAAGCTGACAGCAGTGTGAGTGGAAGCACAGCAGCACTGGGAGCTGGAGCACAAATCAGCAGAGCAGCCACAGGAGGAGTGGGATAAGCCCTGAATCCATGGGAAAAGCCAGAAGAGCAGAAGAGCTTGCAGCCCAGCCAGGAAGAGGGCTGGCCTTGTGCCTTGCAACATGCTGGCAAACAGCAAAGCCATCAGCTCCTCTCTTCCCAACCCTGCATGTCCCAAATTCACAGGGCCCTACAGTGAGCACAGCTATTGACGCTCAGCCTAGGGCAATCATCCACCCAATAAACCCGACTTGAGTGGGAAAAGGAGCAAAGAGGCTCCTGGATGAGCCAGCTGGGATGTGCCAGCTGTTGCAGGAATAGGGCTTACAGGATAAGAGCATGAATCCAGCCACAGAGACTCTGGCTCTGACACAGACTCATGGCCAGCAGGCAGAGCCAGATTTCATCCCAGCCTGACTGATGTCCACAGAATGACAGAAGCATCCTTGACTCAAGATCTGAAGTGCCACCAGCTCACCCCCACCTCATGCTGCACCTTCATCATAGCCTGGGCCAGCTTGAGAACCCCTGAGCACAGCCAAACCCCTCCTGGAATGGTGACCCAGGGCCAAGACCACCCTGACTGGGTGGCACCTCCCAGAGGGACATGCTCCAGGCACAGACCAGCAGTACTGCTCCCTGTGCTGGACCCTTGGCAGCTCCCAGAGCTTCAGGGAGCTGTCCCCAGGGAGCAGAGCTCTGAGCAATCTCACCTGCTTGTAGGGCTGGAGGAGAGGCTGTGCTGGGAAGAGGGGTGAGATCAAAACACCATATGGCCCAGCCATAGCCAGGCATCTGTTCAACGGGAAGGGAAAATCTCCCTCAGCAGGTACCAGGCACCTCTCCAAAAAGGCTGCACAAAGGCTCTTCTATGCAGTGGCTTTTGGAGGAAGGAGGCTGGAGCCTGCCTGCAGAATGCACGAGGATCTACTGTGAGAGGGGATGACTGTCCACAGCCCCAGGAATTGCCCCACAGCCCCAGCCCTGCACTTCTCACTGGGAAACATCCATGCAGCCTCTACCCGGACAGCACACGACTGGGGGCTGCTTGTTTGCAGGGTCTGCACAGATGGGCAAGGGACCCCAGGGCTGCTTCCAGAAGGTGGAGGCTGGAGAACACAAGAGGGACCCTGGGCAGCTGTCTCAGCCAGCATGGTCCAGGGCAGCAGTGCAGGAGCCAGGCTCCTGGGGAAAGACTTCCCTCAGCACACTGTGCCAGTGCAATGCAGGGAACAGCTCAGCCCAGGAAAGACAGGGCAGCACGGCAGGAGAGACCTCACTACACCAGGATCGCTTGAAAGGGCTCCTCTGGAGAAGGCAAGGAGTGAGAAGCCCCTCCTCGAGCTGGCCCATCAGGTGCTGACGTGCCTGGCTCCCAGCCCAATAGCTCAGTCACGCAGCTCCCATGAACGCTGTCTTTCTTCTCCCTGCTCCACAGCACTTGGCAGCCCCTCAGCCATTTCAGCTGGGGAGGGAGAAGAGCCAAGGTCTCTTTTTCTGTCCCTTTCCCTTTGCCAGGCTCTGCAGTGATGAGGGCCCAAGTTGGGGGTCTCTCTGCTGGTGCTAGCACTGCAGACCCCTGCTCCCACAGGAATCCAAGAGCAGCCTCCACCTCCAACCAGTGAGGAAAAGCAAGGTTGGCCCCAGCCCCACTGCATGGATAGCTGAGGGTCCAAGCAGGATGCCCTCTCCTACCTCCCTGTACAAAAGAGAGCACAGCAGAATAAGAGCATTAACACCCCTGCCAGTCCCTGTGGACACAAGCTGTTAAATGGTGTTTGGAAACATCCATCCAGCTGGAACTGGGAAAGACAGAAAGGACTCAGGACAGACCCATCACTGGTTGCCAACAGAACTGCTCCCTTCCTTCATCCTGCCCTGGCTCTGCTGGGCCTGGACAAGCAAAGCTGCATTCCACGCAGCCGTCCGGTGCAGCCATCCACCGCAGGCACCCGCAGCTCCAACCACAAAGGCTGCTCAGCGCTTTGGTGTAACTGCTCTTCATTGCCAGCCTCCTTGCTCTCCTGTATCACACCTCTCCTGTTTTCCACAGAATTGGCTGCAAATTAGTAGCTTCTCTGCATATGCAGAGGCATCCATGTCCTGCACCCCGGATACCGTCACTTTTTTTTAACTGCTAGTGGCTATCAGGAATGAAGTTGGCGTTAACCCCTGCTGTGAGGCTAGACAAGAAAAATAACTCAAAAAGTAAAGAGATGCAGCAGCACTTGAGGGTATTAACTAACATCAGCTCACATCCACAACCATCTGATCCCCATGTCTGAAGTGTCTCTGGAGGCCCACGGGTACAACATCCCCTTCCACCCCACCTCCCTAAATTCAGCCAGACTGTGGGTTTGAGTCACTATACTTCTTGAAGTAGTTTGCTTTGGCCTATAGCATACTTGTATGTCAGGGCAGTTACAGGATCTGCTTGGACATGAGACTGGCTGGTACAAATTCTTGGGCTGTAAAGATAGGTTTCTCCTAACTATGGAGGACTTGAGCCTGGATATGAAAACATGCCAGCGCACCAGCCACCCACATTGCCTACAGTCTGTGAGGAGGCAGCTCTTCCTTCAGACAGCAGCATGGATAACAGTGAGAGCATCCCAGTTCCTGGGCTGCTGGGCAGCACAAGGGGCTCAGGCTGGGTACACCAGGCAGTAACTCACAGGAGGCAGAAGAGCCCAGACAGCAGGTCTGTTTCATTTGTCTCTTGCACTGTGTACTGAAGGTGTACACAGCCTACTAGAACCATTCATAACAGTAAGAACTTTTCTTAAATGCTGAATTACAGGCCAAGGACACCTCTTCTCAGGCTCTCCTACCTCAATCAGTTTTGTCTAGAAATTAACACACATACTACACCATTTTAATCTTTGCCAGTACCTTCCCACACATTTCCCTCGTTCGCTAGGTGCTGTCAGAATGGTTCTGATTTCGGTGTTGTCACATTACTCATGCTGCAGCAAGGAGGCTGTAGCAATGTTTCTGCACGGATCTGCCAGAGCTTCCGCAAAAAACAGCAATGGGGTGAATGTTTCCCATTCCTCTGGAGACCTTTCTGGTGAAGTCAAAGGAAACTGCAGATACACACCCTCAGCTATGCTCATTACTGGAACCAAGCAACAAACCCCACCTGAAGTGTTGCACTCTTCATCCATCTGAGGGAGAAATCTAAAGCTGCTCAACAGCTCTAACAGCAATGCAGGAAAAAAAGAATGATTACAGGGAAAGA
>NW_008655739.1:12268-31402 GCF_000695815.1 Acanthisitta chloris
TTTAGCAATACCACATGTTGTTCATGTGGAACTGAAAATGCTACATACTTCACATTAAGCTAAGTGCACACGCTGAAAGGTTCTGCGTAGTATCTACAAATTTGTCAGGGAAAAGGAGACATTACCATTTTCCCCAAGGTACAAAAGCTAGCTCCAGGAATACCTGGCACTTTAGTCTTCAAAGATACTGACTGAAATAACACTACAATGAATAAGCAAATTCCTCAAGGTCACTTGGTGTATCAGTAACAAAAATCCCTGAGCTAAGTCAGAAGAATATCCTTTCCCTGACTGCCAGTTCATGAAGTCTTAACCAGCACTGTGAAATTCAAGAGCCAACACCGAAGTAAAGAACAGAGCTATTTGAGACAGTACCCAGGTAATATTTTCTGATGAGTCCTCTTCTGGCACTCTCAGCTACACAGAGAATCTAAGGCAACTCAGCTCTTACTGCAGATGTTTCAGCTCTGTGTTTCAACAAGGAGAGATGACTCTGTGGTTATGTCCCTGTTCTAGCAGAACAGCCATGCTGGACTGAGTCCTTAAACAATAGAACTCTGCTTAGGTCTCTGAAAGACACCCAAGAACTGGATATACATTAAGGAGATGAGTATTAGAAAGGAATAATGCTAATAGAAAAATGAGAAGCGTGATGAGAATTTCCAAGTTACATTGCTTTAGTTCTTAAATTAGTTTACAGATTGTCCATTTTGAAATTAGATTTATTACTTGAAGAAACTGAAAACAATATACAGGCTACCAGAGTCTTGATTCCATCCCATGTTTGCATTAAAAAAAAAAAAAAAAAAAAGCACAACTGCAGACATGCCAGACAACAGGAGCCCGGTTGAAGAATGGAAGAACAGAGATGCATTGGAAGCCTTGGGATATCTGACTGTGCTCCTCAAACAGTGCAGAATCAATTTGACCCAGCTCAAAACACTGGGAAGAGAGAGAAGGAGCAGGGAGAATGGGTCCTACTACTGACAGTACTGCCCCATGTCATCTGAGGGGTGTGCTAATGGAAAAGAGGTCTCCTAGAAGTCCAGCCACAGGCAGAAACATTACTGCAGTCAGGTGCTTTACAAAGAACATAGTCACCTTTTTAAATCTTATGAAAAGTTATCACTGGCTTGCAAAGCTCATCCTGAATTAATGGCAAGCCATTATTTGTTTATACAAAGAAATGTTTCTTGCAAGTCCAACCTGAACCAGTCACGGATGGAACATGTGAACAGTGAAATAAGGAGAACTACTGCTTGCAGCACCACATGCAATGGATCCAACAAATGGCCACCAGAGCTCCTGTGGGGCACATTGAGCATGAGTTTGTATTGAACACATTCAAGAGAAACCTGCCTAGCTCATACTCTGGCAGCACCTCACCCTCACTGGAATGATGCTATAACAGGGATAAATACACTTCCAAACCAAAACCACTGGAGAAAACTATTACCAGACATGAACGTCTAGGTAACGGAAAGCATATGTACCTTTCAGACAGCTGCTCTGTACAGAGCTTTTATTGCTACCTGTTTTACTTCAAGCCATAAAGCCAATTGCTTTTGCAAAGTCACATCATACAGACCCCTTGAACATCAGGGTCACCAAATTTAAGTTCACAGAGAGAAGCCAAAATGCAGTTTAGTCACTGCAGTAGGTACAGTATGCTCACGTTTGAATGATGCAGCAAAAGCACTGATAGGAAAATTGGGAAGGTCCTTTGTCTCAGAGTGCAGGATGGCAGCAGTTTCCAACACAGTGCAGCCAACTGACAAGAGCAAATCCGGAGCCTGCAGAAAACACAGCATAATAAAGCTCCTCTTCCAAAACAAACACTACGCACAGGAGCTCTTGAAAGCCACTCAATACTGTTAGAGGTGGGTGGCAAAACCTGCTGCAGGTGAACATCAAATAGAACATCCTGAGTTGGAAAGGACCCATGAGGATCATCAAAGTCCAACTCCCGGCCCTGTTGTTCTGAACAACTCCAAGAACAGGCTCAAGAACAGCACTCCAAACAAATCCAGCTGTTTTGTACTAGGCCATAATTTTAGGATGAAGCTGTTGAGCCAGGTAGCACAGGTAGCATGTAGCACCAAAAAGGTGCATTTACGTTATATGGCAGTTTGGGGAGAAAGTCTGAACATAGGCACCTCTCCTCTGGAGGGATTACAGCAGATTGATCCACAGAGTATGTTTTCAGTAACACACAGGCAGTTTTCAGCCTGTGAGAAGTTAATATCAAATTAACTCTGACAGAACTCTGTTAAAGGCCCTGCCAGCTCTTCCCCATGTTTGCTCACAGCACATCACTTCAGAGAGGCTTACGTACAAGCCTGTGCAATTTCATTCCTATTGCCCGGACCAGAGTAACTACAGCTACCAGACTCCGTTCTTAATGGATCCTGGTTTTATCAAGCCAACTATCCTATTCATCAGAAAACCATTTAATACCCTGAGACCAGAGTTTTGGGCATGGGGGGGGGGAAAAAGCAAATCAAAACCCACAGAAAAAAGCCACTATTTCAGAATTTGTTGAAGCCTTCCAATACTGATGAACGAGGTCTTCCACCACAAAAATAGGACAATTACCTCTATGCAAAACAGTGGTTGTGCAAATCTTTGCTACTCATATTGGCCTCCTGACCCTATAAAAATGTAGAGCTAAGTAAGATTTTCTGTATAAAAGTTGTAGTTTATTTCTTTTCTGATCAAGAGTTGTATCACTACACAATACTACATTTTATTGCTAATCACAAATCGATGCACCGGGGTTTCAGAAGAGTTTGGTTTATAGCGTTCCTATGTAACAAAAGGAAAAAAGTTACAAATTCAGATTTCGCAGACACATTGCCAGGTCCCTATAGAAGCAGGGATGCATTAGGTCTGTTTCACTAGAAAATTCTCCTCTTGAACAGTTTCTGGAGAACACGCAATCATAATTTTCTCCAGTAGGAAAATTCACCCCATCATTCCATGCAAAAAGAAGGTGGCCAATCTGCTCCACAGCCTAAAAATCCCTTTCCGACAGAATGGGAAAGGAACATGTATTTACACTGCTCCTGCTGTGGTATATTAATGCTTAAATTACTAGGAGCAAGTTGGCACATCTTCCAGGTATACCTGCTACCCAGCTCAACTCGGCTTCCTATTGCTGGGCTAGCAAGTTCTCTCCAACACAACTGAGATGTGTCCTACCAATACTCTATAAAAATGCTACTGTAACCTTTGCCAGGCAGCAACATGGCAGTATTCCTGCTTCAGAAGAGCATTGCACAGCCTTTCAGTAACACATACAGCTCAGTGCATGCTTCCTTTATCTGTCTCAGACCCAGTATTAGCTGCTGTAAGCAAAAGCCTGCGGGCACATGATAGACAGTGCTGCCAGACAAGGGACTGCACTGCCTCAGATACTGCTGCCCCGTCATCCCCAACACTGTGACACTTGGATTTCAAGAAGGGAGAGTTAGGACTCTCTCCCTTTGGTCATTATTGCCTTAGAGGGGGTGGGGAGAAACTAAAAAGAAACTCTTTGGGAGCTGAATGTCTATTGGGAGCTGAACACCTATTCTTGTTAGAAGGCTGCACTGCACAGGGCTCCAGACAGATTTCGTTGGTTCTCAGGCACATACTACTACAGTTAAACTTATGATTAAGTAAGTCAAAAGCACTATCAGAACAAAAGTATTAAATGGAAGGTTAAATAATTTGTCCTATAGGATTCAATTTCACATTTCTGTTCACACAAGCACCGCCTGTCTGCTCAGATCTGAACAGCCTATAGCTCGACCTCAGAAAGGTGGTGCTGAGAAACAAGAGACTGAAGCTGCTTGCGACAAAAAGGTGGATATAAATATAAAAGAGGTTCCATTTCAAGCACCAGTAATACTGCCTGCTCAAGCCCAGGTCTTACGAGTCTCCCAGGTGTAGCCACCAAGTTGATTCCTAAATTCAGGAACATTATTCAATTAAAACAATAGACCATACTATTCTGCAGCTGCCAAGATTTCTGGCTACAACTCCTAAAAGAGTTTGCCACCTGTCAAAATCATCTCAAACAAAAGAGCAAGACAGCTCAACAAGATGAAAGCAACACACTCAATCTGTCTTATTCTGTAAGGACAGAACTTCAGACCAGCAGTCTGCAGACATCAGCTTCAGCAAATGGAATCTGGTTTACTATCCAACAGCTGCCTTTCAGCTACTGCAGAGCATCAGCTTTTTAGCTTCCTTAAAAATAAAAGAACAAAACCCCCCAAAACCCCTTGGATCCGAAGCATCCAAATATGGCCTGTTGTACTGGAACATTGAAATCCTTGGGGGAGGTGGGCATCTTCTTCCTCTGCCACAGGCAGTGCTTACTCCATGATGGCCCGGTACAAGGCAGGTTCAATGTAATCTTCACGGTAGCGTGAATTGATCACTCTTTGTCTCTTCCTCTCTTGTCTCACCTCCTTCTCTGCGAAGATCTCTGTGAAGCGCATATCTGAAGCTATTGACTATGAGAAAAAGACAAGAGTAAGTCACTAGAACACAGATCAAATCCCTGCCTCCACATCCTCCCACTGCGTGTAAGAAAGAACCGAGTTAAGACACTGGGAACTTTCAGCCTTCTTCAAAAACTGGCCAAACACAAGAAGAGAAACATTTAAGAAACTGGATTTACATATCTGGGGGTAAGTTTAAGTGAACTGTAATCAGAGATGTAAAGAATGTCAGGTTTCAAATTTAACTGAGTACCTGACTCAAGTTCACAATCACTTTCTTAAAGCAGTAACCAGAGTCAGCTGTTTCAACTCTCAAGCAGTCTAGTACAATTTCTGCTTTATGGAGCAGGCATGTTTACACACCTGGTCACAAGATTCAGCTTTGATACATTCTTTCTCAAACCTCTAACGTCCTGTGTCCCTGCCAACAGATCTGCATCAGGGTGTGCATGCTTGTGCTGTAAAGCAAGATATCCAAGCACGCTGCCTATAGCTACAGTTTTCTAGTGGGAAGTGTACAGCAACAGAACACAGGGCTGTGGGATCTCCATCTTTGTTGCTAATCAAAACTTGACTGGAGAGAGTCCTGAGTAACCCTTTCTGAGACGTTACCCCTGCTTGGAACAGATGTCAGGAGACCTGCAGAAGTCCTTCCTCACCTGAATTATTTTATAATTTCAAAAAACAACCAGCTCTCCTGATGCTACCTACTAAGAGCTTTTCAGAACAAAGGGTAAGCAAAGGAACTTGGTCATTCTTTCCAGTGGGAGTAGACAATGAAGCTTAGAATTACAGGTATGAAATGGTATGAATGTGCTGTCCCAATCAGTGACTCTACGCTACAAACTCACATCCCTGCAGGAGAAATTCTCTCCAGAGCAAGATAGAACTTTGCTTTCGTAGCCTGATCAACTGCTGAGCTTTGCAATGATTGAGGAGAGCACACCAGACTGCAATCTGCTGCTGCCATGCGCTCAGCTTGCTATTCAAAGACAATTTAAGTCAAGTGAGCCTCTTTTGTAGACATCTGCACCCCTTTTACCTACCAGCCTTGACTTCACTCTCTTAGGAAGCTCCTCCTCAAGAGTATATACATCATCCCTTTTCACCATCAGCTGTGACCCATCTTCAAATTCCACCTAGTAGAAAATCAAAGTTGTTTTGCCAGAAGCCTCAGAAGTTAGAACCCCCCCACAGCTACCCAGAACTCGCCTTCTCCTCCCCACAGAGGCCTCTCACGAAATAATCTTCTACCACTTTTAATTTGTGAGATACATTTGCAGCTACGTACACTGAAACCGACTTTAACCAAAACCTCACCAACCTCATGACAGTAAAAGTGACACAGCAAGTTCGGGGATATCCCTGTAAAACCTGCCAAGACAGTCTGGCTGGTCACTTCAATACAGCCTGAACATTCATGCCTAAGGCTGTCTGTAAGGCATGGTGTATTCTCACTAAACAGAGAAAAGCAAAACCAAACTTATTTTAAGAAGTTTAAGCTACAGGAGCAGAGTCTGATCTAGAATTTCAGACCAGCAATTTTCAGAGGTGGACACTTTCACATAGGTAGCCAGATATAAGTGCAGTTACACTTTGCTCTTTACTCCAGCAACTGTTACCAGCACCTGGCACTGCTGACATTACAGAGTAACTCGCCCTGAAGTGTTTAAGCATGACTCCCCTATAGCTCTTCTGGTTTTAAGATCAGCCCTGTTAAGATGATAGGCTTGTTCTGAGTGACAAATTTTCAGATGATTTTGTACCTGGTACATCTGGATAGCATGTGATGCGACAAACTTGGCTCCGTAAACTTGTCCGTCTGTCCATCTCACCTGCACGACTTCCCCTTCAGCAGGGGGACCTAGCTGAAGACAGTCTCGACTCTAGAATAAAGGGGGAAGATGGGAGAGACAAGCTTCCTTATGTGAAGATTCAGCAAACCACCGGGGAGCCCATACCAGACACACTGCACCCCAACAACTGCTCTCCATTCTAGGGATGGAGAACTAGGCTGCAAGACACCCATCTATGTCATCTCTATTTATATCCCAACAGTGAACCCAAACTCAAAGTACTTGACAGAGGAAGTTTTTCTTTGACCTGCCACTGTTAAGAAGCCAGAGATTACTTGCCCTTCCTGTTACACCTGTCCCTATAAGCCCTCACTTAAGTCAGTCTTGTGCAACACCTCTAAGGCCATCCTGCAGTACATCTCAGCCACCACAGGACCCAGGGCTGAAACAGTTACCAGATCCCCTGATGTGCCTGCTTTGCAGCAGCAAGAATTGATCCACATGACATGACCCCTACCAGAGCCAGATTCCCACTGTGTAACATACCACAATGTCCTCTGGGTACAGGTTATCACTGAAGGAGCCATCATCAAAGTTGACCTCATAGAAAGTCTCCTTTGCAAGGCTGACCACTTCACATTGATAGAAGCGACCATTCTTGTGCTTGCTGATGACTATCTGTCCAGGTGACAGATCCTGGAGTGCAGCCTTAGCTCGCTGAGAAGAAAATAAAAAAAACCTCAAAATCACTTTTTACACAATGACTTAATGAAGAATGTGCTGAGAATCATAGCTCCAGTGCTGGCAGACAACAAAGCGAAACATTTTAGTTGAGTTACTCAATACACCATCAGCAGCATTTTTAGAGAAGTCCTATCTCCAGAATTTCAAATGCCTAAAGCCTAATCTGTTAGATGATTCTGTCCTTAATTTACTGAGTAAATTAAGCTCTGATTCTTCAGAGCAATGCGAGGCAAAGCTTTATAGTACACATTCTCTAATTGATTGTTGTAGTTCTGGTTAAAAATGCTACATGGGAACTTTATAAACTAATTGATCACTTAAACGCGAAATTCTATGACCACTCATGCAGCCTGCTGGAGTCTCAGCACTAACTCCTGCATATTAAGTATCACAGCACGAACACCACTACTATTCCTCATTACAACAGCCACAGGAGGGATGTGATGCTCTCAGTCCTGGGCTGCAAACCAAAGTACAATAAAGGACCTGACTAAAATCACTCAGGGCAGCAAGAGAGAGCCAAGTCTTCAATGAAGTTTCAAAAGAATCACAATCTAAAACTTTTCAGTCCCTCCAAGATACTGCAGTTCAAATCCTGGGAATCACACACCTACTCACCTCTGCCTGAGATGGGGTCTTGTGCCTGAAGCAGGTAATGAAGACAACAAATGGCCAGTCATCAGGCTGCATCATGACTCCTGCTGCTTGGGCACAGCTGACATGAAAAGATGTGGGACACCGACCATGTGAGCACTGTACACAGCAACCTGCAATTCTCTTTCTTCGTTTCTTGCAGAAGATGCATTTCTGTGGACAGGAAATTAGAGGTTATCAGTTGGCACTAGCTTTTAGCCCACACAAAGGGCTAGTGGGTCTAGCTATAATAGCTAATACTATAAAAGCTGTACCATTAGTCTCTGCGAGAGCATTGCTGCTTGCTAACTAAACAGAAGCAGGCAGCTACCAGTTCCAGTTTATCACAAGACAATAATTCATAAAAATAACCCAACAGATGAAAAATGTAAATTAAATATCTACCAGCTCAACACGCACAAAGCACTAGACCCAAGGATGCTAGCAACAGGAGATCTTAGATTAAATCAGCCTTAGATGCACCAGCTCAATAGAGCCTTTCAGCACTTGACTATTAAGTTACATAAAGACAAGCAACAAGATTAGAATAATGGGCAAAGACCACAGAAGCAACAGTTAAAATTCTATCACTGCTACCAGTGACTCAATTACACTTGGGTCAGGCCTGCTGGGCTGTTGAAGGAAAAGAATGTTATCTGTAATGCATTAGTATATGCAAAGCAGTTAGAGCAATTTTCCCCTCAAGGCTGAGCTGTTAAAAGAGTTTAAGCACAGTTGCTTTCTCACTTCACCCCTCGTACAAATGCCTCACATATCCTGAAGCCTCTCAGTGCTTGAGAGCAGTCAACAAAGCAAGTTAAATAGCAGGGATGAAAAAAACTAAAAGCACAACAAATGAGCACCATTACACTATTGTATAGATGTCATTTGCTGCATAATGAAAACTGTGCCCCCCTTTGCTGGCTCTTCATGTGAATAAACACACACTAACAGGGAAAGGTTCAAAACTTGCAATAGGAACAACTGCCATCTCCCACACACAGAACAGAGAAGAATGTATTGTTCAGTCTGGAGAGGAGACGACTTGGGTTTGAAGGGATAAGCAAAGTCCCTCAGATTCTGAATGGACTGGAGAGACACCATCACAAGCACAGGTGATCCTTACCAGTCTGAAACGTTGCAGGGGGATTTTGCCAACATCCACAGGACTCCGCTCTGCGATGTTCACAAATTTAGCCTCCAGTACACCCACAGCACACATCACATGAACCCACCTGTCAGGACAGAAGAGAGGAAAAAAATTAATATTCATTAGGCCAAAAGAGGATGCTCTGGAGTTTAAGTAAATACAGTACTGTTAAAGTTTGCCACATTAACCAAGATAAACAGCCTCTCAGAACCAGCAGTGTAGTCTTCCTACTGCTAGTAACAGGGCACACATGGGGCAAATCAAGATTTCTTCATACCTGCATGATAAAAGGCTGCCAGACAGGTTAACTCCCTCACAAAGGTGCCCCATTGCAACTGCTCAGTCACTACTGAATTACTTTCAAGACTGTGACCAAAAGGTGAGACTCCAGATAACATCAGCAAAAATGTTTGGAGGCCAAGTTCTGTTGGAGAATGGCTAAGAGAGCAGGGATATAATCCTGGGGAAGGCCAAGAAGAGCTAGGCCGCAGTCCCCTGGGAACGTACAGACACAGTCCTGGGAACGCACCTGGGAATGCAGTGTGTACAAGCAAGGCTCTGGAGACAGTAACTTATATATAGATAGGGAGTAACTCAGCTGGGCAGATGGCAGGGGTAACTCGTCCTTGAGGGTGAAACAAACAGGTTCGAGAAAAACAGCTAGGAATGCCCCCAAGCCTGGGAAAGCAGGAGATAAGCCTCACCGCTGCAGCTGTGAGGAAGGGGAGTACCTGAATGCTATCTTTAGAGCTTAGCCAATTAAAAGTGATGGATAATTGTATGCCTGGGCGGCACTGTATAAAAAAGAGCCTGTCGGACAATAAAGTTGGAGCTTGCTGTATCACCCACACGGAGTTGGCCGCCTGCTTCCCCGCGCGGAACCTTCACCTTTCCCAACAAAGTTCCAGTTATTTCACGGTGCTACAAATCTGCCCCATTGCTACCTTGCATCAAATAACTTCAGATGATCCACCACACCAGAGGACACAGGACACACAGTTTGCTGAAGAGGTACCCTGAATTTCAGTATGTTGTGCTGCTTAAAGCTACGGCTGTCCTTTGTCTCCATGTCACCACAAATTAGATGAAGAAATCAAAGTCCTCTGTGAGAAGGTACTGAGAGATGTTATCTGATCAGGAACCTTATTTTTATGTGGTTATAATTCTGTACATTACAGCTCTGCACCATAAAATTCAAAGCAATTAACCGCTATCAACAGAATGAAAATGAGGCATTACAGGAAGAGATGACACACGACAACAGAATGAACACACTTCACTGCAGCCTTCCCAGTAACACAAAGTGTGAAGGGTGTTGTTGGTAGCTCCATTACACCAAATGCAGACACTGTTTAACAGGTAACCTTCAGATACTTAGGAATTCAGCTTCTCCCATACGACGAAAACAATCTGGAACACTCACTTGTCATCATTGGCTCTCTGCAGCGCTCCTCCTCGTAATGAACACAAACAGCAGTCCTGGAGCAAGGAAGAAAGCATTAGCTGGAAGAGTGAAGTCCAGAGCAGTACACTTGCTGAAGAACTTGCACCTCAAAATGCACATCCAGAGGAAGAAAATGGTTTCGCTGTCAGAAGAGAGCTAATTACCTTGCACAGGTCAGCCCTTCAGCTCTCAACAGCTGCTGACCTTAGGGTAACATACAGACTCCAAGTCTGTTGAAGGCAAGCAGATCTACCACTGAAGACTTGTTCAACTTGTTTGTTACGGGTTCCTTTTACAACTGCAATACCCCATATCCTTTGAGGATGTGTAAAAGGATGTGTAACAAACATGAGTAAATACACTTGGAGAGGCTGACCCATTCTGCTGATTTAGCCTGTAGAGCTGTTTGAGGGAATCCCATTATTCTTGCTTTCTTTACATATGCGCACCTCCCCACTTACTAACACAACTTGCTTTCTGGTTTAGAAAGAGTAGCTACCATAAATTAAGACAAACAATGGAACTATTCCCACATTCATGCAGAACATATTTCCTCTGACTCAAGTGAGCTCAGCAGCTTTGCCCCAGCTAAAATGATATCATTATGGTTTCAAAGCATCAAAATACAAGAGACTGACTCAAACATCCTCTAAATTGTGCTCTTTTCACAGGATAATTAAAAAAACCCAACACCCACAACGCTATGGAAATTAACTTTGTAGCCAAGTTCCCAGATGTAGCAGACTCCATCTATGAGAAATTTTACCTCTTCTAAGGCATTTTCTGTACACCTGGAGCACATCCAGTCTTCAGTGGCCTTGTCAGGGGATACACCGTAACAACCTACAACAGACACGTAACACTTATGTGTGGACATATATAAACTCAAACTCATTCCACTTGGGCCCAGAAGCAAAGCAGGAATTAAAATCAACAAGCCTATGGATGATGCTGTGTATTTGAAGTTACCCACGCAGCCACTTCCTTATTCCATAAACCAGCACTCAAGGATACACTGCTCAGATAACGGCTAAACTTGACCTATTTGTACATGAAGTGGAGTGTAGACAGAGGCCTGCTGGGACATACAGACTTATTACAGAGAACATCAGAGTTACATCTAGATGCACTCACTTGCATGAACACAGACATGGCAGTTCTTGCAGGTGATAAGTACACTGGTTCCATCTTCCTCTAGGTAGGGAGTTGAAAGATTGAGGTCAGTGCTGCAGCCAGTTGCAGTAAAGCACATTTCAGGAATCAGAGGTTTAGTTCGGATCTTCCCATCCACAGCAGCTGGAGTCACTCCAGAGTTCTGACTGTTGGCTCCACACTCTGCCTGTAAGGGATGGACAGGGAGATTAAGTTTTACAAGTAAAACAGCCTCACATCATCTTTACCCACCCATTATGTCACACATAAATCCAGATTAAAGAAAGAACAAAGGTGCTAAATGATTAAAGAGCTGGCAGGTTAGGTGAAAATATAGTTAGTTTATAAAATCCTCATATGCTGAATGAAACTTTTTCTCTACCCAAATGCAAAATGCAGTTTGAATTGCATCTGTTTAATGAGCAACAAGATACATATCAAACTGCATCTCCACTGACAGAAGAGATGGAATCACCAAGCCCACCTCATGCTCTACAGGCAACACCTCTAGTTCATCCCCCTGTGCTGTAATAGAGGATCATCACACTGCTATCCACCACTGTACGTTTATCTCACCTCAGTGTGGGAGGATTATGAACACACAAATAGATACCTACTGCAATCCTCATTGGTTTTTTTTCCCAGTGTGGCTCTGAACAAGCCTAATGGGCTTTAAAACGACTTTGTTTATGGGAAATAAGCAGACTAAAAATGGAGTTTTCCAGATAAATCTCAGGAGACTTTCAGGCTAATCTTTTGTAGTTTATTAATCTAAACTTGTGTGAAACCAAACAGCAATTAAATACAAAGTTCACAGAGATGTTTCCATTCAACTTACTCTTCTGAACAGCTAAACAGAAACTGCCTCAAAAAGAGATTAATGTTTCAAACAATAATTTGTATCTCATAGGTCACCACAGAAGTAGTTTACCTTATCTTTAAAAATATTGTTAGCAGAATGAAGCTGCACTGTCCCTCCTATAGTGCATCAAAAGTTAGGGAAAAAAAGTCTTGGCAAGGCTCACAGTCGGAAGGAAATGGACATGTTTTCAACAAGTCTTTTTGAGTCAGATTGTGTAAAACTACTGATTTACACTGAACATTGCATGTCAAGCAAAACACCAAAATGACTGAGGGAAATCTGTAACAAAGTTGAAGAAAACATGACTTATTCCCCAAGCAGCTAGATACTTTTCTTCTTCAGAAAGGAAAAGTACTGGTAATGAGTGCCAATTTTTTATTTGAAGGGATAACTGAAGTGAGTTCCCAGACCTGCTATAGACTTTCTAAATTTGAAACAAAGACTCCAACCACAGCTCAGATCTTGGAAGAGTTTCTCTTTCAGTGCCTGGTGTAGACAGAGATTTGAAAAGCTGCAGTTACAGTTTTCTGCTTAATAGCAACTCAAAAAAAAAAGAAGCTAACAGAACTTCAACTGTCCTCAAATTGTCAGCACTAGTGAAATCCCCATGTACAACATGGATCCTATACAGAATTTCCAGTCCTAACAAGAACCTACTCTCAGCCAGAAACAGCAAAATTGAACAGAAACTACTGCCTATGGTTTCCATGAAAATTAGGAGCTATATGCAATATAAACCTTCAGCACAAATTTGAGGTATTTATTTCCAAAACTGTGGTGAACATGTTTCTAGTGTCACCATATCCACACAGTGATTTCAAGTGAATCAAATATGCTTAGCATCTGGGAAGGGTCAAACTATCTCAAAGTTGCAGGTCAAACATGCAATCAGAAAACAATTCAAACTACCATAGAACTTCTTAGCTTAGGCATATCAAAATACTCAGTGTGGGACTCCTGAGTAAGCACTTAGTCAACATAACAAAGGGGTTCTGTGCTCCACCCCATGCTATGCACTTTGTTAAAGCATATTTTCACGTGCCATAGCAACTGTCAGTGTGGATACATTCCAAGACAAGGCAGCTTTCTACCTATACCATCTACAAACACAACCCTAAATACTTTTAAGTAAAAGGTTTTCTTCCTTGCCAGCTCCCCAAAAACAATGTGCTATGAGTGGACTTAAAGTGAGTTTTAAAAAAGTGTAGAATCGAAGGTTAGCAGTCTGGAAAAGCAAAATGGGATTTCATGGTCAGCTCCAGCAACATTCCAGCTCCATTCTGTGGTTTGAGTAAAAGCCACAGAACACAAAAGCTTCCGCTGAACAACTGAGTGAATCCCTGAGAACCCATAGGCATGGGTTCAGGTGTGAAGAGGTTCACCCACCTGTGCTCTCCTGAAACAATTCTTTGGGAAGACTGCAACATTGATACAGCTTTTGTTAACTAGCAATGTACAAAATGAGGTATTTAAGACTACGTATCACTGCAGCATCCTATTTGTTATCTCTGTGATAACATTAACAGACTTGTTTTCATACCTGATACGTCTGGAAGAGCATACAAACAGCACAGTAGGGAGACTGCTGAGCCATGGTCCGATTGTATTCTTTCTCAGCCTCAAAATTTGGTGGCCGATTCTGCCACAACTGGCTAAGTGGCTTGGCCCATGCCTCTGTCTCCTCAGCCTCTTCTTCAGGGCTTAGCTGCTCTGATGCCTCTGCAACAAGAGATCACTCACTCAGTGATTGTGTCCTTTTACAGATACCCTTCTTGCAACGAAACTAAGTAACGCAAGAAGCTATGAATGGAGATGAAGGAAAGACTGCCAGAAATCAAACTGACAGATGGGTGATGGAAGCAAATAACTCAGTCTCCTTTTTAAGAGGCTTCTACTAATCAAGCAACCGTGCAGACACAAGATAGACTTACTGGGTGAGAACAGCACCAGCTCCAAACTACATCAAGACTAAAGCTGTCAGCCAAAGAATCTGGCATTGGGGTTTTTTTTTGAAATCATGAATATTTACATCAGTGACTGGAGTGCCCCACAGGAGACACAATTATACAACAGTCTCTGGTACTGGTTTAATCTTCCTTTCAGGGTTGTGACTTTCCAAAGAACAGGAGCAAACAAAGATGACACCATTCGAGAAATTCAACAATGCAAGAACAAGAAAAATGAGGTAAGCACCTTGCCTGGGATGCAGGTGTCCCTTGCTGACTCCTGTTTATCGTCAGTTACGTAATGGAATACCCCACACTGTCCACAGAAGCTGAGACCCTCTCGAGATGTGGCTTCCCAAAGAGCATTAAGGCTTTGCTTACCATCATCACTAACGCAGTCCTTAACCAAGAGTGGGTGATGGCGTGGGAGCTTGCTCAACGGCTGGCGACGACCCTTGGACTTCTTACTTTCCTTCACTGACCTTATGTACTCGTTTGCTTCCTAGACAAGGAGAAGCAATTCAGCTGTCAGTTAGAACATGTCCTTTCAACATTATTTTAGAGGAGTTTATTCTGAACTTAAAGATAATTTCTCCAAAATGCACACATGGTTCCACAATTTTATTACTAACAAACTAACCTCAGCTCTGAACTGGCTAAGTTTTTCGAAGTGCTCATAGCACTTTTGCTATGAAAAAACAGACAGAGCTGTACTAGCTCTGTTGAGCCAGCAGAATGGACACTTCTCATGTCCCAGAGCAGCTTTTCATGCAAGTCTGCTTATATAAGAATTGTGTAAAGAAAGACAAGTTAAATGGCTCAACTTAGAAGAGACTTGGTAAGAAGTCTCATGAGTAGTGGAGTTTGTGTGCCACTTGAAAATTCCAAATTTAAAAGTGAAAAAAAAATCCACACAAGAAAGATACAAAGTGCACTGACATCTTAAGCTAACAGGCTTATTTGAAATGAAGGACACTTTCACCCTTTCTGCTTATTACTTGCACTGGTGTCTTACCAGACCGGAAGAAAGAGACTATAATAATAGTTATTTCCTCCTTCCTTGGCCTTATGTAAAAATAAAGTGACCCACTGACAAAATTACTACTAACCTGACCAGCAGGGCAATAAAGGCAATGATTTCAACAGCCCAGGAAGTTTCTCAGTAGAGAAGAACCCTTTTTTTAAAAAAAATGTTATTCTTTTAAAAGCAGAAGCGAATCTTAGATGAAACGCATCTTACGTATTTTTAGATACTTCTTCTCATAAAAGAAGCCAGAGGAGAGCATAACAATCATTACCTCTGATCTCCTACACAGAGTTGGATACAAGACTTCTAACAAACACTGACACAGAAATTAGCATTGCCAGTTACCATCTGATGAAAAACTTGTTTTGAAATACACCACACCGGGGAAAACAATCCACACCCATTCAAAATTTCACCTTTTCCCTTTTTAGAGCATACAATGGAGACATCAGTATCTGCAATCACATTTCTTCACTTTAAATAGCCATGAGAACTCTTCCAAGTTTCAGCTTCATTATCAAGAGATAAACCCATTTGCTGTTCTATTTCTGTAATACCTGAATTTTTGGGACATAATCATTACTGACCTCCCATTCTCTAAACAGATTTAAAGAGGAAATATTGAAAAAACACCACCAGGTAAGATTTTAACTCTTATAACCTCCTCTTAGGTTGTTTAATATTGCCATTCTGATATTGCCATTCATTGGCAGTTCTGAAACACCCTGATTTACATCTCCCAACCAGTAATTTTTGTTCCATCATTTCTTCTTTTTTAAAAGGGACACAGAGATGTACCCATGTATGCAATTTTATGTTAAGAAACCCCTCAGATTATCAATGTGCTTGTAATAAAGGCTGGATGGAACCAGATTGATTCTAGGTACAAACAGGTGTCTATTACTATAAAAGGACCTCAATCACTACCATGTCAAAACCATCAAACTATCCTTTCCTTTACAGCACTGAACTAGTTTAGACAATTCTCAAAACAAGGCATAACCTTGCTTTCTAGAAGTAAGAGTGTAAGAGTTTCATCTGAATTTTTGTTCAGCTAACGTGTTAAAAAACTAACAACTAAGCACTCTGCTATGCAAACCCCAATGGGACAAAAATGTAATCTGCACAGCCAGGAAGTTTTGTCACAGCAGATCCATGACCATGGAATACAGCCCTTCAGCTTTCAGTCCTCCTGCCATTCATACCTCTGTCAGCTCTTGCTCACTCATGCTGGTGGTGGCACTGGCTTTCTTCCCTGAAGCCTGTTCACTGTCGGATCCACTGGCATCCCCCTTAGCATAGCTGTGGACTGTGAGCACTCCAGCTGGCCCAGGCAGAGTTCGTTTAGCCAACAGATCAGTTGATTCGGAGTCTGAACAACCGGAATATGCAGGTGAGCTGGACTGAACACTGGATGTCATGCTCTGCTTTGAAGCTGCCGACACTGAAGTGGAATTTGAAGCATGTGAAATGGAGAGATCCAGTGCTGCTGCTTCTTGTTCTTCCTCTTCTTTCTCCTCAAGCTTCACCATTTTCAATTCTTCAAACCTGGCTGAGTACACTCGATCTGGATGGAAGAAAGGATATACTGAATTTTCTGAAGTCTGGGTAGAGAGAAACACATTTGTGCAACTATTTGCACAAAGCCAAACAGGAGAGCAAACTGATACACACAAAAAAGTGCCATTAAATCATGTAAAGATCATTAATTCAAACACCTATAAAATCATGGGTGGCGTAGAGAGACAGAATAAAAGCAACTGCTCATTGCCTCTTCCAGCACAAAAACTAGGGCATATCAAACAAGCCCAGCAGACTGAGTTCAAAATAAACAGAGATGATCCTTTATACAGCCATGTATGCAGCTAAACAGCCCAACTCCTGGCCACATGATGCTGTGGGTAAGAGGTTACAAACGTTCATGGGAGACTTAACAGAAGAAAAATAAAAACCCGCAAACGAATAGAAGGTTATTAAATACAAGCAGTGAAGGGCTGGAAAACAAATACTACAGGGAGGCATCACATACGTTTTTTCTGTTCCTATGTTGTTCTATAGGCCCCTTGCTCCTCCCCTAACAGCAAGGATAAGTGACCCATTACAAGCCACATGAATTTTCCTCCAGCCTACTTATTACAAAATTACAGGTAACACACCTATACAGCATACCAGACCTACACTACCAGGAAGTTTGCATATGTTTTACTAAGCAATTCCTATAAACAGGTCACATTGCTCAAGAGGGATACAGATGAGCTTAGACTCCTGAGGCACCCGATACATTTCTGTATGCAGGCAGGTAAAATCAAAAGAGCAAAAGTCAAAAGCTAGAAAATGGTAGTATTTCAAGTCCTATGACAGTAAATTTCTGAAGTGCTTGTCATGGCTCTGACAAACTACTGTCTGCTTTTGTGGACACCAACTAGCATCATAAACAAGACTGCCCTGGATTCAGCTCTAGCAGCTTCTCTCCTTGAGGAGTAACATCCCATCCCCTCATACCAGGATAAAGCCTGACAGACAGTTACCTGGAAGCTTGAGCCTTTGTTCACCTTGCTGCACAAGTTCACCTGTAGGCCTCTCATGAGGCTCTGCCATGTCTGCTTCGTACTGTGTGGAGCTCAGCTCCTCCTTGGGGAAGGCCTCACTCTCACTCACCTCCTGAGGCACTTCCAGGCAGACCCTATGCCTTTTTGTTCCTATGCGATGCTTGGGGATGCTGCAGAAGACAAATCCACGTGTCAGGTTAGCAAACACAGAAGTGCGTTGAATTTCTGTCCAAATGCATAAAATAAGTCTGGTTTGGATCAGTGTTTTATGAGACAGTATCTGGCAAGCCAAATAGTTTCCAAATTATTCTGAAGTGTTTTCTTCACCTTTACAGAAGAAAAGTCAGTAATCCTTAGAGATGACTGCTCAGCATCTGTGAATCATATGTACTAGGCAGCTATGCTCTAGCCAGGCATTCTTTACCTTAAAGAAAAAAAACCCTCCAAACAAAACCCCAAACAAACTAAGACAACAACAAAAAACTCCCACCACCAAAAATAGCTGTAGGAGCAGTAGCTGACATCGAATCAGAAAGATTTAACTGCAAAATCTAAGATGATTAAGGTTACTGTAGGTTGAACTACGGTAACCAGGAACTGCACACCAATGTCACAGGTTGCAGCACTGATTGTACCAAAATTTGCTATGAAGTACTGTCCCATGATCTCAATACACCCTTTTCTCTTCTGGATCTCAGTGCACACTGCCAATCCAGGCTCTGGAGGTCTGTCCCAAGATGAAGAACTACCTTCCAAGCTGGTGTGTTTCCTGCTACCACAGCCTAGCATCGATGTGGACTCGAACAGTAAAAAATATTAAGAGTAAACCCTGCTCCCAGGACAAAAGATTATTGCTAACTCTGACTGCTGTTCTATCAGAATAGCAAACATTCAATTGCAGCTGGGCCCAAACTCTAATAATCAAACAGAAAAGCAGAGGACTATATAAAGCACTACCTTTTTGTCTCATCCCCATCCACCTCTTCTTTACACATCTCTTCTGTGTCCATCTCCTCCACACACTGTTTTCCACTCTTGACTTTTTGCATGAGATCCCCTTTAAGGAATTCTGCTGCCTCTGGGGTTGGAAGCGCATGATCAATGACGGTCACGTCCTTCCCAGCTTTCCAAAGCTTGTAACGATCTGGCTGGTACTTCCTCACAAACACATCCATGGAGATCTTCACCATGTCCTTCCGACATGAGCACTGAAGTTACAGAAAATATTAAAGTAAGGCCACATACTCGACAATTCTACTCTGCATTCCTAAATCACTCTGCCTTCAGGAGATTAAGGAAAAAATTCCCACAGTCACATGTAATCAAGCCTCAGAACTCTCA
>NW_008655739.1:31429-38271 GCF_000695815.1 Acanthisitta chloris
ATATTATGTTACTAAAAACTGGGCAGAAAAGCCAGCAAAGAAGACAAAACAGAGAACCAGATGTTATCACAATAACTAAAAGAGAAAGTTCACCAGTCTCTTTACAGAGTTGCTGGCAGAAGCTGAGTGTTTTAAAATGAGCTCATACAAAAACGGGCAGCAAATCCAGAGACTATAATGAGGAAATCAGAGCCACAAACTCTAGGCCAACCCAGAGCAGTAGAGGTTCCCCTCACACAGGCATGGCAGGTTACAACTTGTGCTTCAAGCATTCACTTCAGTGTAACTTCTGGAAACATCACCCTTGTTTGTAAGGCACCTCTACAGGGATATAACACTATCCAGTCTAAAGGTTCAGCCAAAATACCTGTTTGGATATGTGACTTAAGTTACCAAAGTCCTATTTCCAGGCTAAACAGTCAATGGTTAAAATATGAGACAAAAATACTGAGAAGCACTGACCACCAAGCATACCCTTCCATTTCTGGAAAGACCACCAGTCCCCTGCTTTTCTTTGAAGCCTCACTTGCTGTGCAAAAAGCTACAAAACATGCTGCATGCTATGCATGGCTGAAACAAGAGCATGAAGCAGGAGGTCGGCTGGACATTGTTACCACATGAGAATGCAAACAACTCATCTTAAATGGACAAAGCCCTGACACTCCCTCAGAACAAACACTGGGGGCTGAATGAGCAGCACAGCATTATATTACCTGTATGCCATAGGATGACAACAGACCACTCACCAGCACTGACTGCTTCCCATACTCGATCCACCGAAGAGTGGCAAAGTTGGTAGATTCAGCACAGTTAAAGCCGTGATTAAAGCCAGCATGATAGCTATAAGGAAAGGTTATCATGAACTCTCCAGCCTCCTGTGTCACCTAGAAGACAATTGAGACACCCCACTGTTATTCACAACTTAAGATCTACTTGGTGAGTATGATCAAAAGGATCTCCCACACGCCTTGATAGTGCACCCGAAAACCTCACTCACAGACGGTGGCTGAAGTTACTTGCTGCTTGATACAGACTATAGATACTAAACTTGATACTTGCTTCCAGTATTTTCCTACTCTTCTTACACATGTGTTTACCGGAAAGCCACACCCAACAGTTGTTTCAATAAAACACAATACAACTGGTCAAAATAGCACAGATAAAATACTCTGACCAGCTAGCTAGGTCAGAAAGGTACTTATCTGTATCAGCCATGGGTGTGGCTGAACAGTATCTAAGGTCAAGTAAAATTTCTATCCACACAGAACTTGGAAATTTACTGCTGTTTTCTTTTGCTGTTCATATCCAAATACAGCTCTCAGTCAGCCCTCCACTACTGCTCTTCAACATTTCCCCACTGTCTAAAGGTTCATTACTACAAAATTTTCAGCTGCCCACACAGATGTGACCGTACTTCTGAATAAGGACTCAAAGACCAGATCTTCAATGTCTCTGTGTGGGGAGGGGGAATGGCAGGTTATCACCTGAGAAAGCAAGGAAGCCTGTAAGATTATTAAGGTAATTAAAAAATTAACAGGGAACAAGCCTTATTTTCTGCTGAGAAAGCAGACTGCAACGAACAAAATTAGCAAGGGGCAAGGCTGAACAAAACAATCTCACTTCACTGAATATACAGCTAAGCATGAAGTTAATCTAACACAGGATGCTGTTTGTAGTTTAAGCTAAAAAAAATGTAGAACAAAAATCACAGAAGACACAGCTTTTGTTTTTAGTAGTCCTGACAGATTTTTCTGCCCCAAACTCTTTCAGGCCCCAACTGCCAGATAAATGGCTGTATAGTGTTTGCCTTATACCCTCCCTGTTTGTATTTTCCTCTCTAAGCATCTGCTACTGGCTGCTGTTAGAAATGAGACAGGACTGCAGGAGCCTCTTGACTGAGCTGGTATAACTGCGATTACTTTTCTACACCTTATCAAACGGAATGCCGTATTTCTTCAGGATTGATGGAGAGATGAGGGTCATCTTGTGACGGAGAAATGCTTCACAGCTTTGGGCACTTCCTGGAAAAAAACCTGTTTAAAATAAAGGCAAGGAGAGATGTTACCATTGTGCTGTGAACCAAACTTACATTTTGGCAGTTTTTAGGAAGAGTTACTGTCTGAACAGTGTTCTTCCCTAGACTGCAAGTATGGACCACCTTATGTGAAGTGAGCTATTGGACTCTGAAGAAAAATAACTCTTCAAGATTCATCTTTTAACAGCTGCCAGTTTGAAAGAGCATAAGAAAGACCTCACACAGAAGGATCTTCCCTTCCAGTTTTAATAATCAATAGTTAAGGATTTTCTCATTAAAGGTCAGACAGACCACAAGTTCGTTATTTGTAATGTGACATTTCTCTCGTGTGCATCCTATAAACAAACACTCAGAAGTAATGTAATCTACATTCTAAAAGGCAAATTATCAGCTCAGCCCTGCCAGCCTGTGCTCTCATGGATGTTACAGGTATGTTGTGCCCTGAAAGAGCTGAAACCTGTTGTGGCTGTCCATCCCACC
The DNA here is from genome assembly GCF_000695815.1 of Acanthisitta chloris. Lineage (NCBI taxonomy): Eukaryota > Metazoa > Chordata > Aves > Passeriformes > Acanthisittidae > Acanthisitta > Acanthisitta chloris. The sequence goes on from NW_008655739.1 coordinate 33,945, forward strand.
TTCCAAAAAAAAAGCAGGATATGAATTGCCTGATTACCTTTTGCAAGTCTCTCCAGTCGCTTCCCATGCTCTGGAGGGATAGAGTACCTGCAGTTGTAAGAATGAGACTGTTAAGTTCAAGTGACATGACAAAATATCAAAGTTTGACTGGGAGTCGTAACAGACATCAAGGATACCTTGATGCCATTCACAGAATGGCTTAAAAAACCCAAAATTGTCCTCTATCTCTACACTGCCTTTTTCGAAGCTTGATGATACAAAGCTAAAAATCTTCAGTAAGGACTATTACCTCTCTATCCCAAGAAAGACCCAAAACCTGATCATCTCTTCCACTGAATTTTGCTTAGGCCATCAAGGAAGTAAAAAGTCTGATGTACATAATAAGTAGATCTGTGCAGCACAACATGAACTGCAAGAAGAAAGAGAAAAGCACTTCCTGAACTGTCTCAGTTCACAGCTGCATACTCAGAACAAGGAGGAACACAGAGCAAGAGAGAAAATGGAACCATCTCTTTCAGCTGCTCAGGCCAAGATGGGACTAGGTCAGACACAATACCACATCCTCAACACGTGCACAACTTGTAGAGAGCTCTTTAGGGCTGTGTATCTCTCTGTACACACCTTTCTGTGGGCACCACAAAACTCCTAATTGGTTTGACTCAGTAAATAAAGCCACCTACTTTGTTTGCCTTTGCTCTGGGATACAGTGCTATAGTCCTGACTGAGTTCCTTGCTAAATAAATCTTAGGTATCAGCAAAGCCAACTTCTTCCAAGTACTACTGTCAAAAAAGCAATGGCCAAACAGTGCAACAGACTAAACCATTTCATGTTCCCCTGCTACTGCCATTGCGTGGGGCTGTTCACTGGTCATGTGGTGCTGGCTATTATTTTTTACTTCAAAGTTGTACTAAAAGGCAGCCAAAAATATAGTTTCCAACAAAAGTGCCATGGAAACAATTGTTGAAGTTGCTTGAGAAATTAATTTGTGAATAGAAGGGCATGATTCACTCAAACTCATGCTACAGAAAAATTTGGGAGCCTCCCCTAAAAAGAGCCATGAAAGCTCAGACACTGGAAGAACCACTCAGCAAGATCCACTATCCTGCTTTTAGATCTATGACACCACACTTCAAAGTCTGTTAAAAACTGCCTGTTCCCCGAGTACCTGTGTGACCATACCTCTGTATGGCTGTTTTAGAGCCTCAGGAAATGGTAAGCAAGTGTTCCAAGTTTTGGCCCTACCACAGCAGAGAGCATCCACCCCATATTGTAATTCTGAATAACTCTGTATCAGAACAGTGAACAGATCTCCTAGAAAGTAACCACCCAAATTCTACCAAGGACACACCCTGCTTTGCAGCTCCTCACAGGCTTCTGTGTTCTTCACATCAGATGCAACTGCAGTGCAAGACTGGAGAAATGGCAATTACTTCACCCAACTTTTGTCACTTCATGACTTTGACTCCAGTATTTTATGGTATTGCTTTTCTACATCTAGAAGCTTCCCTAGAATCTCTTACCATGACTTGGGCTCCCCAAAATGCAAGTAATTAATACTGTAGAGATCCATGTCCTCAGTGTGCCAAGCAAAGGAAGTTTTCCACATGCCAAAATACAGGTACGGAGTATTCACTCCTTCGATGGTTATGCCGCTTTCATTCTCCACAATATCCAGGATCGTGTTCAATCTGCCAATATTCCATGCATCCACATGCTGCAAAACACAAGCTTCATGTCAAACAAGGATTGCAAAGAACAGAACCGCACAGCTGAGATGAGAGCTGAAAAAGCTAAGACACTTGTGAAACAGCACATCAAGGCTGGCACAGCTCAAACTGTGAGCAAGTTCACCTAAACCAAAAGCTTTGCATGGTGTTAGCTCACATACCGATTGCTTACAGCACTTACAGAGGGAAAAGAAAGTTACCAGCCAACACAATGATCAGGAAGGAGAAATAATCATGAAGCTACAAACTGGAGAGAGCAGAGAACAATAGTGTGAGCCTGAGCTGATGTCTGAACTCTCTTGAACAAAACCACTCTTCATTCCAAACATCTTTAAACAGAGTAAATCATGGCAATTTAGGGAGATAAGCAAACAGAATACAAACTCTTTTTAAAATTTATCATCTTACCACATAATGGCTACAGAGCTGTCCCACACTGCGCTAGCAGATACCAAAGCACTGTGTATCTGTGGGAGAATTTCTGATTGCTAACGGACATGTGAGCAATCCAGCCGTGCTAGCAGGGCCTGAGCAAGCTGCAAGCTAAGCTGTTCAAGGACACTGCTGCAGCTGGAATGTGAGAAAGGAGGTAGCAAGATAAGCAGCTCCCGGCTGTGGGATGCAAGAGCTGAAGATGGTTAGAGGCGGAGAACAATGATTGGGGCATTTTATGACTGATATGTTAATAACCAATTATGTTGTGTGTAAGGTGGGCTAGTAATAGTAGTTAACCAATGATAAGTGGGCACTTATAATAGGCGTGTATAAAAGAATCACTTTTGTAAATAATAAAGGTCAGTCACGAGATAATAATGGCGTCGCCTCTTTGCACGCGAACTCCCGCATGTATCCACTGAACAACACCTTGAACTCTCAGACACCTTTCAGGACAAAGCAACACTTGGGTAACAGTGGTTTTTGCTTTCCTGAACTAAACTCCACTACACTGAAGCACTAGCCAAGGTCCCTTAAAACACCACCTCTGTTAGCCTTCCTCAACTACCTGGGTTAAATAGAGAGTATGCTATAAACGCATGGTTCATTGTGTTGCTGCCTACTCCAGAAGCTGGAACTCTGCTAAGACTATCATTAACTCTTTCTGAAAGTTAAAGAGTCAAATGCTACACTAGTATTTATGGAATGCAATATACCAGAGTAACTGTTCCCTGAAAACCAAAGCAGTTCCCTTACCTTGTCGTACAGGGTGCCGTTAACGTCAGCCCCGTAGATGGGGGCATTGAACGTCAGGTTCTTCCAGTATTTTCGTTCCAGGTCTTCAAAGTCTGTGTACCGCGGTGTGCAGTACCTGACAAAACAACAGAGGAGCTAAACACTTTGCAGTTTGATACCTGACGAGTCTGACCCAACGTTTTCCACAAATGAAAGAATGAAAAGCTACGATAAAAGTACCTTACGCATGTTATCAGCCAAACCCTGCCAGAACAGCACTGAGAACAGCCACAGCTCTGTTTCTGTGAGACTTGGGAACAAAGGATCAGGAAGGAAATTATTTTGTCTGATTGTCAATTTACTTTCAGTTTTGCTTTGGGCACTTCTCTGGGGTCAGAACAATTTCACTTTCTGGCTGTGACTACTTTGGAGCAACAATGTCTTCAAAACCAGAAACAATACAAAGAACAACTTGAAACCAACAAAAAAGAAACAAACCCAAAGTTTTACTATGCACTATGCTGTGAAAATAACAAACTTTCACCGACTCACCTGCTAGTAAACTGGTCAGCTATGCTCAGCTTACCAGCAAAACACCTGCTCTTGATGTCCACTCCCTGCTAACTATATCCTGGCCTCTGTGCAGCACTGGAGGTTCAAATTTACACTCCTTAACACCTATTTAATGTGTGGGCATATGCATAGATTCCAGACAATTACATACATAACAGAAACCAGTAATTTTCATTAAACTACTCTACTAGAGATGCAGAATTCTAAAATATCTAGTGTGTGCTGCTCTTGAAAGGTAAAACAAGCTTCGACGGACTGACGGCAGCTGGCAGCTCCACTGTTATTTCTAAGTAGTAATTGCAAAGGCTGTTTTGCTTAAACTCCTTTTCAAGTGATCTTTTCTATGTCTCCTTTTTCATGTCAGAACATTCCTTTCTCCACTACTCAGTTAAGTATTTCAATGGTCTAGTGGGGACAGACAGGAGTGCACAGCACAGACAAAAAGTTCTGCTGGCATTCCATATCCCCCTGCTACACAAGTGACACAGGTCCCCACCCACGCAGCCTGTTTTACAAGCACACCTCATCTGCTCATGGCTTGACGTTCACACTGACTGGCACCAGGCTGTGCTAGGACCCGGCCCCTGTGGGAAGCCGTGGGAGCCCCATCCCTGGAAGTGTTCAAGGCCAGGCTGGATGGGGCCGTGGGAAGCCCGGTCCAGCAGAAGGTGTCCCTGCTCGTGACAGAAGGGTTGGAACCAGGTATCTTTAAGATCCCTCCCAGCCCAAAGCATCCCGATGCTCTCTGCCCGGGACCGGCCGTACTTGTCGCTGTTGGCGATCCTGCGGAACTCGCGGACCGTCATCGCCTTCTTCTGGATGTTGTACTGCGTGAAGAGCCCGGACTGCCCCGTCA
>NW_008655740.1:0-27887 GCF_000695815.1 Acanthisitta chloris
TTATTATTATTAAACTGTGGGAAAATCATGTCTTTTAAAGAACTAATTTCACCAGATTTTAAGACCTTTATTAGCACTTCTACTATTTTAAGATTTCCCCTGCATTCCTTTAATTTCTGGCTCCATCTAAACTGTTTCTAGTGGAAATAGGCTATTTGGTCAAATTTATTGCATTAAGCTACAAAATAATTTTACCAGTGTGATACATTGGTTACAGAGCTATAGAGCTTAAAGAAAAAAGGTGGCTGAGAAACAGCATGAATGTCAGTACTATAAAGAGCTTAGAGAAATAAGAAGGCATTAGAAAGGAAGAGAATAATTCTAAGGAAAAAGAGCAAGACAATGAAGGTTTAGTAAGTTCTTACAGATGTCCTATTTTAGAAAGATAAATGAGGCTTTCCATATTACATAACCTTTGTTCTGTCCTTTTTTTTTTTTTCTTTTGCTGAGAATAAATGTCTTTCCTTTGGAATCAGAAATATCTATAGAATTTTAAACCTTTCAAGTGAACACTAAATTGTGTTTAATACTGTTCAATAATTGTCTTTGACAAAACAGAAAGTTTAAATCCAATTGAGTTTCACTGAAAATGTTCTGGACCATCCAAAAAATGTTAGCATAGAAAGAGTTCGTTATGTAGTTATCACACAAGAATTGATGAATAAAACAAGATTGAGAAATTATAGGAAGAAATTAAAAAACCTGTTGTTATAAGCAGAATAATGCCAATGTGAGCAGGAAAAGGAGAGAAAAGGAGGGAAAACCTTGCATTTAACAGGAAGCAACTTTAAATGAAGTTCATTTGGTCTTCAGTTAAATGGGAGTTCCTATAGGGAAGATGAAAATGCAGATAATGAATGGAAATACTTTACTTGAATCATGGGAAAAAAGATTTTATAGGATCAAATAAGATTAATCATGACAAATTTGCAGGGAAATAAATTATTAGATGCGATCAGAACAGTGGTTCTCATTGTCTGAGGTGTTTTAGAAAGAAGAAGTATCATATAATCTTATGAACAATGTATTTGTGAAAGTTTTCCAGAATGTTAATGGATATTTTGAGAAATTGAAGTATATATTCTGAGCTCTATGGCTGGAGATGGGTAAAATGCTTAAATGAAAAGAAATAGAATTTCTATGTTTACTTCCAGGAAGATGCTGCATGGGAAAAACTTTCACGTGTTTCTTCATTTTTCTGGGCATTCACTGTGGCACTGTCACTCCACTCTTTACATGCAAAATTTTTTTCCAGAGTACCAATGTGCAAGTTAGTAAGAGAAGCATAGGTGCATGTCACAGAACTCTGTTTGTTTGCTAACAGGTAATAAATTTCCATGAATGCTGCCGCAATAGGTTAATTCTCGGACCAGTCATGTACTATTTGAATTTTGAAAATTTCCTAAGTTTTGCAATAAATAAAAAGGTTTAAAATTCTTAAAAAACATTTTGAATGCATACAACTAAAATGATATATAATACATGTGAGAATATTCAAAGGGTATGTTAGATTTATGAGAAGAAAAAAAACCGTCACAGAAATCATGACAAGTAATTAAAAAAGTAATGAGTGAATTAGAACTTTTTACTGTATTTGATGCCATAAGAGGAGAAAATATAACTAGGTGTTTCAACCTTTAAGCCTGTAGCCAGATTTTTCTTTCTTTAAAAGCATATTTTGCATGGTGATGAGATGTATTTTAGCCAGCACTCATAGATCATTTATAGAAGCAGTAAGGAGATGATCTCTTTTTCCCATTAATTGCCATAATTTCTTCTCTTCTACTTGTGTTTCCCTTCCTCTATGCTCTGAGAAGACATACTCTAGAATCATCTACGTATTTCTGTAAAGACATGCCTTGCTGTAACAAGAACCTAGGATATTGATAACACATTTTGCCACCCCTATTCTCACAATGCATCCTTTGTGCCACTTTCAAACTCTTGTTTTGTTGGTCTTGCTATCTATTTTAGGGTATGAGGAAGAATTTTCAGGATGGGCTATAAACAGTGTTAGCCTTAGCATCTATTAATTTCAAGGCTGAATGTAGTGTGGAAGTTTCTATTTAATGCCTGATGTTGTTCTCTCTACTTTTCTGTTTCAGAATTATGTTAGATCTGTTCTCATATATGTGTACACCAAAGAGAAAAGTTTCATATCAGTGTTGAAAGGTAAAGGAATAAATTGTATGAATGTGTGTGGAATACTTTGATGGTAGAGGAAAAAAAAGGGTGATTTAAGGAGAAATACAGAGGAAAGCTTTATTTTCTGTAGAAGTCATTCTTGAAACTTAACATCTTTATAAAAGTGTCCTTCATCTTCACAAAACACTTGTTTAACTTCCACTTAAGTGTTACCATTCTTTTGCACTAATTATAGTAAGCGGTTATGACATTGTGTAAATAAGATTAATAAAATCAGCCCATACAACCTGAAAAATTCTTAATTCAAAAAACTCAAGATATACAACTTTCTAAAGCCATTTCTAATGGCATTCTACTGTCAGATGGTCATTTGTATTTATTTCTTGTTTCTTCCTGTTAGAAATATGTGTATAACAAGCAGAGCAATCCCACTCTCCAACTCCCAATTCCTTTCAGCAGTGTTCTGTAATTTAATTCAGTTCAAAAATAATTTATTTTTAAGTCATTTTGTCATGAGCGACAGCAACTAACTGCAGCCATTCTATGAGATTGCAGCCTGTTCATGTGACACTCAGTGTCTGTGGAACCTGGACAGACATTATCAGGAACATGAAGTTGAGAAGTCAAAAGGCTTATTTTCATTCTATGTCTGCTGTTTTTTGTGACATTGATGGTAGAGAGTCTATCAAGTGGGTGATTGCAGTAGTTCAGAGCATTCAGCTCTTCTTTGCCTGTGGTCCTCAAACAGCTTGCTCAGACCCTAGTGTTTACTGGTTTGAACCTGGATTGTTTACTGATTTGGCACATATGCAGTAGGAATTTTGCCTGAATACATGCTTTAGGATTAGCCCTAATATTAAGAATCTGCATAATGAACTGTCACAAAGAAATGCTGGCTTTGTCAACCTTGCACAGCTGTACTTCGTATCAGCCAAACAATAAAAAGAGTCCCTGTTGCCTGGTATTTATGTGCTGAATGACGTCTGCCTGCCAATTATAGTGCTTGCAAAAATACATAAGAGTGATGTGGTCATAAGGTGCTGCTGCAACTGGTGTTTAGCGGAGCAGTCGCACGAAAGAAAAAAACCACCATTCCTCATATGTGGTTTGTTAATATTTTATCCTTGAATCAAACTAATCTAGGAGCGTGTGATTCTTTGTCAAGACACAACTATTTGTTTCCAGTTTTTGACATGTTCTTTTGTACTCCCAAAACCCTAGCACTGTCTGTTTTAAGGCTAAAATTTTCAAAATTGTATTGTCTGTTTTTAATTTCTGGATCAAAGTATTCCTAAGTCCAGAGGAGATTTGACTAGTCAGATTTTTAGAAATTTACCCATGTTTATGGAGTGAGAATGGAGATTTGGGTATAAGGGCAGGACTTTTACCTTTCACTTTCTATTCCATTTTCCCCAGAAACCTCGTGCACCTGCTGTAAAAGACCTGTTTTATTGATGAAGAGAAGTACAAACCATGTAATTCTGTATTGCATGTTGTGAAATGCAGTTTGCTGAGTGACTTTAACCACCGAATATAAAAATATTTTCCCAATTGTTGTTTCACAGGGCAGAAAAAAAGACTGCAAGTTCACGTACTGTTTCTTTCTCCTGTTTCATTTCATTAAAACTCAGAGGTAAGCTCTGTACTCAGCTGGTTTCCAGACTGTCATGGAAGTTGTTCTCTAGAAAAATGTAAGAAGTTTAGCAAATTAACATTATAGATAAGAAAAAAAACCCCACTTTCATTCAGTTATTCCCGGTTTTCTGTTATTGCTTGAATCTCCATTGTGCAGGTGCTTCACTGAGCACAGCTGGTTTTCAGACCCTGCCAAGACTAGTTGCAGAAAATAAAAATATTTGCCAGCTTTGCTTTAACAGCAATAACAACAACAAGAGCTTTTATTTCTTTGCACTCTATGTACATGAATGTAACAGGTCCACACTGCCTTCATCACAGGAGTCTGGCACAAGGAAACTGCTGTCAGCTAGCAGTCAAACATTTTGTGTAGATTACTACTACTACTGGTGACAGTTTTCATTGGCAGAGAATATGTCTGCAGTTTAAAATCTGCCGCTTTCTTCTTTATCTTGTGTCCATTATCCCCATCAGACTCCTAGGTCTTCTCTATTAAGCACATATACCAATACAGAAAACTAACTCCTTTCATTTGCAGCAGCTCAGCTCTGCCTAACACTACATTACTTTTATTACTACTTCAAGAAGAAAGCAGCCCTAGCTTGTAAGAGTTTTCTGTTGTAGACATTGAAAAGTGATTTGAACATGAACATCACTTCTCCAGATCATCTCAGATGAACACCAAGCTTTCTGATCTGAGCAAGAATAAGTGAGGGAAACCAAAATTAACAAATCTTTTAGGAATAAAAAGTCTTCAAACCATCTTGATTAATTTTTGAAAATGAGAAGAAATAATCTGTTATATTATTATGAGACTGCTTTCTCCCTCTAGTGTCAAACTTGAGACCTAAGCCTACATCTTGCAGTGTTTCCTCTACCCTATGAAATCACCAGAGCTATGTAGGTGCTTAGCACAACTTTTGTAATACAGGAAATGCCTTTAAATTTTAAAAGTGGATCTTTTCTTCTTATTTAAAATGCACAGTGAGTACTCTTACTGTCTTTCCATGTACCCTCTGTGGCTGAAAGACTATTTCTGTAAGATAGGGAGCATTTGTACAAGGTATTCCTACACACTGGTATAAAATCGACAAGATGCTCATCCTACCTGTAATATTTTTTTGGTTCTTCTCCTGAGGCTGTATGGCAATTCAGTCTGAAGGTCTTGGGATGCAGGAGCATTGTGAAGACAATTCAGAAATGTTCAGTTGTGAAAATGAATCACAAGTAGTTCCCTTGTGCCAGTGAAGTACCTCAAACTCAGAAATCTGTCTAAGCTTGTGTGCATTTTTACTCTGGTTCCTGAAATCTACAAGATTTATATTTTACTTTTTTGGATCCAGGACTTCATACCAAACCAGCTCCTCATGTAGACTGCAGAATGGGGAGCAAATTCTTCTGAATGCACACTTTTTTTCTTAAGCAAAAGAAAGAAAGTGTATCTCTTCTCAGCCACCAAAGACAAGATATCTTCAACAGATGCTCTTTGGCGCTAGATCACACTTCAGCCATTTGCTGCCCATACTTCTATATCTACGGCTTTTCTCAGCAACTTCTTCTGCAGGCAAAGGACAGAGGGGCCTCAGAACCTCACATCTCTGAGGCATCAGCTCTTGACATGAGTTGTTGCCTATAGTACTGAAACAAGCAAAACTGGAGAAGGTCAAATATGTGTGAAAACTCCTTTTGAATAATCTATTTAATTGTTTATCCTCACCTGAGCTTGGATTTTCAGTTTCTAGGTTCCATCTCCCATAAAGGTTTGTTTTCCCATTATTTTAGACACTGAGACATTGCAGGTTATGGGGAAGGACAAGTTGATTACTCCCCCATCTCAGATTTCCTCCCCTCCTAATTGGCTCATCCAGTATAATTATGTATTAGGCAACTTTGTGTCAGCTTACAGACATAATTGACCCTTGTCATCCCTTATGATACAGTGACAAATCTTTGCAAATCACTGAGAATTGCATATGTACTTTGATAATATAACTGATAATATGATATAAAAGCCTGTTCTTGGCAATTTCTTGGTAACTTAGAGCATACATGACCATCCACAACACAAATGAGTGATCTAACAGAGATGATATATGCCTACAGATATTACTGTTTTCAAGGTCACTTGCAGAGAGGCCTGCCTAATTAACTGTAGGCACAAAGAAATTAAACATTTGGTAGGGATTTTACTATGAAGCTAAATATGTATTTTACTTTAGTTTTTAGAAATATTACACCTATTAATATCCTTTTAGAATACATTCATGTGAGAAATTTCACCTCTAAATCTTCCTGCTTCTGAATGATGAATTGCAGACTGTGGATTTTGTTGTGCTGCATTCCTTAATCCAGTTTCAAAAATGAACCTTATTTAAAATTGCATTTACACAGTAAGTCATCCCTTAATGTTAACATAATAATTTCACAGGATTTACTCATTGATTGCAATAATGTATTCATTTTTTTAAAAAGAAATGTTTAGAAATTAAAGATTAACATAACTGGTTTCTGTCTACAGAATCCAAACAATGCTAAACTCAGATGCTGAATTTATAGACTCTAGACTATAAACAAATATCTTGAAAGATTTTTCCTGTTGCAGAATAAAAATGGATAAGAAAATAAATTTTTTTTTTATCCTCAAATCAGATATGTTGGTTAGGAACAAATATTCAAAGCTAATTATTTTTTCTTTCGCAAATTAAAAAAGTACTGCTGGTGAGTAGTGACAGTGCTATAGAACATAACTGAGCCAAGAAAGCTGAAATAGCCTCCTATTTCAAATTTCTTTGATATGTCTAAAAAGTAACAGCTAGAGTTGCTTGGAATTCAGAAATCCCAGCTCAAGAGAAACTTGACATTTTACCTTTTTGTTTATGTGCTAGTAAGAAAAATTTGAAATTTTCACCAGGGAAAATTTCTGATAATGTTATTTGGCAATATCAATAGGTTTTGATCTCAATAAATTAGCAGACATTAAAAAAGAGAAAGATTTCAATAAAATTTGTTGCAAAAAATTAAAAAATCTTTTTTTCCCTTTGTTGTGTTACTTAGACGTTTTGGGCATCTTGGATTTCAGTTCTCTCTGCTGCGTCACATCCTTAGGGATGGCTCTGTCTCCCTTACCATATTCATATGACTAGACTGTTAAGCACCTGAAATTACAGAATAAAAGGATGTGTTCTGTGACATCTGTGTGGGTAAAGAAAAATATGAGTTTCACTACTTATTAACTGGTTGTGTGTTCTGTATTCTATTGGAGGACAAGGAATTGTAGAAGATGGGCCATAACCTGAAAAAATGTCATAATATATTAAAGTGCATAGGATTGCGATTAGGATTTTTAAAAGTTTGTTCACAAAATTTGACATAATATAATTAATATATAATGAATCTTTTGGCTTAATGTCTTATTCAGTAAAACATAGATGACTGTATTTAACAGAAATTTTAATTAGCAAACAACATTTCCTGTACAGAAAACACTAAAAATGCATCATAAAATATTATTCCCTATATACTATCCTTGGCTCTTGCATTAACTTGAGGAAATGACTCAAAATCAATTCATATCTTACTGGTAGATTTTCCTTACTGCCCCAAAACAGATGCTCTACTCAAACTAACTTTGGAGGATTTGTTTTTTATGAGCAGAGAATTCAAATTTCATTTAGCTGACTGAGGCCAAGAAAATGAGTCTCTGTCCCAGTTGCTAGGAGAATCACTTTAGCTCTGGGAAAATACATGGGTCATGTTCCAGTGATTTCTGAGACTTTGGTGAAATTCTGAATCAAATAAAATCAAAGAAACCCCTTATCCCCCCCAAAACCACAACAGCATGAAGTCCAAAACATAAGTTCTTTCCTATGGGTGTCCTGTTCACTTAGGACAAATCAGATTGGATTTGGGGCTGGAAGGGATCTCGAGAGATCTCTGAAACAGCATTATTCTCAAAGGAGGAGCAGCTAGTGAGTCAGACCAGATTACTCATGTCTTTATCCCATTCAGTGGGATGTTTTTAGTCCAGTCACTGAGTCAGTATTTTGTTCATCTGCCACCCAAGCTCTACATCTTAACTTGGAGAAAAGAAAGAAATGATATGCATCTCTCATGCACTGGCTAAGTTCTCTAATCATAAAACTTCTGGATTTGTAGTTGAAGATGTGGAAAATGGTGAGAATTAATAGAATAATTTCATTGTTTTCCTATATTTCCAAGTTGTAGTAGCGTGAGTTGTCCGAAACAGCTCTGGAAACATCTTCCTGACTTTAGTTCCTTTAGCAGGTTTCTAGGAAGGGATATGTTGCTCCTCTGCCTTAGCCATGCTCCATATGTGCCAGGATCTGCCCTGCTCTTTTTTTTGCCAGGTCTGGGGGTATTCCTGGGTATGCAGAGGGACAGAGATGTGAGTGTTTGAGAAGCTAATGTCAAAATGCTTGTCAGTGATGGCCTGAAGTGTCTTTGATTTATCAGGTTTTAAGGTGGCTCATTTTGTGTTGTAAAATTGGATTCATATAACATTTTGCCTATAGTACCAAACTGTGAGGAGATGGCTTGCTCTTTAGAATCCAAATAGTATACAGGTAAAAAGGGAAAGTAATCAGAGGACTATCCACAGAATTGAGATTTTCAGTCCATTTTAATGTATATATTTTAATGGAAGATTTGTAGCTAAATGCTTATCAAGATGTTTAACTTTGGGCATTGATATTTAAAACAAATCTTCCTGGCCCAGAATTGTAACCTAACTGAGCTATATACAACATTATCTTTTCGCTGAAGTGTTTCAGCACAAAAAGTAGTGGATATGTTTCTGCAGGGAGAATGAGGCTGTAGTCCTGTCTCCTTGAAAAGAGAGGAAGTGTCCTAATCGGAAAGTTAAATTTAAGGAAATTTTATTATTCAACTGACCATTTACAGCCATTTATATGAATTTTCCATGTGAAAATGTCAAAATTGTTGAATAATTTGGCTCTGGTTCATACAGATTGTGCATACATTTTTATTCAGAAGCTCCTAAAATATTTAACAAAGAAAGTGTGCTTTGGCTTTAAAGCCTGGAAGACTTGTAAAATGAGCTCTCCCTTTCTGCATCTTACATATAAAGGTATATAAAAATATAAATTACATTGTTTTATGCATATGCTAGAACTTATAAAAGAAATCATTTGCACATTAAGCCTCACTAATTATTGAAATCCCACATATAAAAAATGCTACCTTGGTAGTATCTGCGTGTCATAGAATCATAAAATGGTCTGGATTGGAAGACATGTCATGTCTTTATAACAGAAAGCCTGTCAGACTATAGCATATATTGGGCGATACATTCTGCTGGCAACACATGATTTACAGCAGCTGACAGTCCAAGCTAACACTCAACATATGTGAACTCCTTAGTGCGTAGAAGATCAACAGCAAAAGTTCCCATAGTTTTGTGACTTCTGTGATCTGAAGGCTGATATTACTAAAGAAAGAAATCTTCCTTCCCTTTCCTCCTGATTTCCCAATGGATTTAAACTCTACTGAAAGAAATAGATTTCATTTGCTTGGTCACTGGATCAGACTGTATAATAGCAGTTTTTCAAGTAATCCTTGAGAATTTATTTATGAAATAATACAATTTTTTTTTTCTGTTTGTTTAGAAGTTATTTATTTTGACCTTGCAGTGTTTACATTTACCCACTGCCAGTCTTAAGCACAAATTTCTGCTGTTTGGTTATGTTAGTGTATTCACCAACATAAGAGAATAATGTTGAAGTGATTGTATTCCTTCAATGTTGAAGAAAAAGCCCGAAAAACATATATATTATTTGTTCTACACATAGGAATCTCAGGCAAAATGATGTAATTGAAAAAAGGATTTTAGATCCTACACAAACTCATAAGACTGTGCAAACCGCACACACGTTTCATATTGTAGTTACCTGTTGTTTTTCAGCAATCTTTTCTTGTTTTAATTCAGAAGAGCACTCACCTTATGAATGAATACATTTTATAACTACTATAATGACAGTCATTGGCAAACAGACTGTTCACATATTACTGTCTTCACTTTCAAGTTTTTTGTTCTCAACTAATTTTTCAAATCTTCGAAGTCTATCTATTTCACCAAAAATTTAGAAGTGTTCAATAGCTGTTATGTTTCCATGAAGGAAAATTGTGGGAAAAATGTTTCAAGACACTGATACATTTCATTACTAAGAAGTCAAAATGCCTGGCTTTTAGTAAAATATTGATTTTTAATGTTAATAACTTCTAGCATATAACAGCCTCACCTCTTCTGTTAGAACTAGGCCCCCTTGACATTTGATTCAAAGAAAGAGTTGAAAACATTTCATTCCTAAAATGTCAAAATGGAATCTTTCATCACAGTTGTTAGTAGTTACTTTCTAATTTTTTCTCTTATTTTCTCAGAATGTACACGGGAAACGGGCTGAATTTTGTGCAGCATTGGTATTTCTACTTTACTGTATTTTCAAAGGAAGAACTTTCCAGCCAACATTGTTCTAAACAACTGTGTACATGGGCTGTAAGTCATGTCTCTGGGGTGGTCACCTCTATTTGAAATATCTGGACTACTGTTTGGGGTGAAAGTCAAGAGAAATTGGCATTCTTGGCTTTTCCAGGCATGCCTGCTCTCAGTAGAACAGAGTACTACTTGAAAGCTTGAGCCTGCTTGAGGAATGATCTTTGCAAAACCACAGAAGTTTTTTCTCAATAATATATAGGTGAATGACAAAGAAGAGGAATGTCTTAAAATCTAGGAAAATTTTGACTTACTATCAACCTACAATAGACATTAACAAAGCCTGAAAGAAGAGCTAGGTTAAAAGAAACAGTTATGGACGGAAAATTGCGCAAAGTTTAGTGTCTTACAATTCTAATTGTTTTGGTTTTATATACACAGGAATTATGAGAAAGCATATATTGCACACTGATTACATTTGCTATGAAACAGAGTTTGAAAGAGAGATAAGATTATTTTCAGATGGACCCTTTCTTTGAAGAGGTCCATCTGAAACAGACTTAAAGGATTTTGAGCTACTCTAAGTAACTGATTAAATAAATTACAAAGGAAAGGTGGACACTTACAGATTGAAGGGGAATATACTTTTGTAAGTTGTGCTATGTGTTTTAGGAACATTGAATACGATTATTAAAATTCTTTGGAAGTAAGTTTAAGAGCAGTTGAAAACACAAATTGCACTTGGAGATATATAAAATACTTTATTTTGGCAGCTATCTAGTAACACCTGCTATACTTAGAGCAGTAGAACAGATTCCATTAAAACCCCGTTTTCTCATCACTTTCCTAAAAGTCCAGCCTTTGGGGTTGAATACTTGATCCTGTCTAAAAAGTTTTTTTCCAGTATCAACCATTTTCCAACTTTTCCCCCCTTTCCCTAAATGCTTAGAGCAGGATAAAATGGCAACAATTTATAGAAGGATTACAGTTGTTTTCATTGAATATGATCCTACCTAAAGCAAGGGAAAAATGACATTAATTAATTAATCTTTCAGTCTTTCTCCTCAGAGTTCTGCAATGTTTTATCATTCATTGTTCTGCTATATTATTGTTAGCATTGTATTCTGTAGCCCTCTTCAAACATAGCCTTCTTAAATTGTGGTCACTAAAAATGGACAGGTACTATAGAAGATGATTTAGCAGTATGAAGAATAACCAATCTGCTCTTACTGTAATAGTGTGTTAAGAATCCATCAAAATATGTTCTGAAAGTATAGGCCAATGTGGGGCTTTCAAACATTGTGTTGAAGAGTTATTTCTCCACAGTTTATGTGTATTTTACTTTTCAGCTGTTGCATTGTGCTTTTTTAAAATCTTGTATATATTTTACATTTGTCCACTCAGCTGAGATTTTCTGAATCCTCGTATTATCCAGTAAACTGCCTCTCTCTCTCTCTGTTCTTTTATTCCATCTTTTAAATTGTTAATGAAAGTAATGATTAGACTCAGCTATTTGGCCATGCAGACCTCAACATGGCCTCACTCAGACCATTATTTTGACAGGTTTCTTCTCTGTTCTTTGAAATCAAATCTGGCATTCTAGGAGATAGTAATTAATAACACTGGGATAGTGCTGGTTAATTGTTTACAAATTCTATAGTAAACTTTATTTGACCTTACTGACTGATTATACCTAGACAATTTTTATTTTTTTCTCTTCCCCCCCCCTTTTTCTTCTTTTTATACTGCTCCTTCATTTAAAGTGTGTTCACGTCAGATTAAACATTAAATATATAACATACTTTAGCCGTATCTATTTAATCTGATGCTTATTAGTAGATATACAGCAGGAGGAGAAGTATCTTATTTATACACTTTCTCAGCAAAATATTATGCGAGATATAAATACATGTAAATTTCCTTCACAATCTTCTTTCAGCGTTGTATTTCTATAATCTTTTCTCCCTACCATTTTTATTCTTTGTCACTTGCAATCTCTTTTGCTTCTTAATCATTCTGATTTTACAAATATTTTCTGCTTACAACTCCCTATAATTTCTCTGGATCTAGGTTTTATTTCCAATTATTGAGTGTAGTCCATCTTGATTTTTAGATTCTGTTAATATAAGTACTGTGGTTTTTTTAATCGATTCATATTTTTGTATTTGAAAAAATTTTCTCCTATCTAATTTTTAATATAAATTCTTTCAATGAGATGCAGTTTAAAAGCCTGATTTCAATGAGCTCTTGCCTATTGATTAACTACATTTGCTCAAGTTAATGTTCTTATTATATTTCTTTTGCTGTTTTTTACTTTTTTTTTTCTTAATTACTAATGTTATTCTTTACTTTCATCCAAATTGCCTTCTACTTTAAATCCTTATGGACGTCCTGTCTATTAGCTAGAACTGTATTTAAGGTAGCTGTTCACAAAACCTTGAAAAACTGTTGCTTTTATCCTTCCATTGCCTGTGAGAAGACTCATACTTTAAGTGTCATGAAGTTTGGTGTGTCAAATTCTGAGCTCCATTCTGGACTCCTCAGCACAAAAGCAGCCTCAGCATACTGGAGAGAGTCCAGCAAAGGGCCAAAAAGATGATGAAGGGACTGGAGCACCTTTTCTATGAGAAAAGACTGCTAGAGCTGGGACTGCTCAGCCTGAGGAACAGGAGGCTCAGGGCAGATCTTATCAATGTATATAAACACCTGAAGGAAGAGTGCAAAAAGAATGGGGCAAAACTGTCCGGTGAACAGACATCAAACACAGACTGAAACATAGGAGAATCCCTCTGAACATCAGGAAACACTGTGTGGTTGACTGAGAACAGGAATAGGTTACCCAGGGAGGTTGTGAATTCCTCATCCATGGAGATATTAAAACACCATCTGGATGCAGACCTGGCCAGCTGCCTCTAACTGACCCTTCTTGAGCAGGGTGCCTGGACCAAATGACCTCTAGACATCCATTCCAACCTCAATCACTTTCAGTTAAAAAAGCTATATTTTAAAAGCAGAATTTGAACACTGGAAGTATTTGTTAAGATCATGAGGCTGAAACAATATAGTGAGCTGTTTTTTATCTACTGAGCATATTCAGCGCTGCACAGTAAATGGTCTCACATTTCTTAAGGAAAAATTAGAATGTGATAATGAAACTAAGGACTGCATATATGCTAAGAGGTTAACCAGAGGTTTCATAGACAGAATATTCTGGCATTTCCTTTTTCTCAGTAATTGGCATGACTGCATTAGAATTTATTTAAACTTATATTTAATATGTAGCAGAACTTATACTGAAGGAAAAGGTTAACAAGAGGACATCAAAGGCTCTTAATGACAGGAGAAAAGGAAATAAAAGGGCAACAAAAGATAAGACATAGAAAAGTCAGAAAGTAAAGCCTCTGGGAGCAATTTCTTTGCATGAATACCCGTTAATGCATGTAGTAAATTTCCAAGGTCAACAACAGAAGTTAGCACAAGCAGTTTCATAAAGGAGCTGGACAAGAAGTTCCAGGGAGACAATGCTGTCATTTTTGCTAGGAATGGGAAAGGACAGCTGAGAATATTTTCTCACATTTAATAGTACTGTTCAAACCATATTCTTCTTTTTAACCTGCTGCTCTATAAATGGGTCCTTTCTAACAGTAATAAAAATCAATACAAAGCTCATTAAAGATGCAGAATATAGAAGATTAATGAATTCATAGCTGTAGTATTTTATATAGCAAAGAAAGCTGTTCTATATAGAGGCACAGCAATTTTGTGTGAGGCTAGGTTGTGCTTCACTTCTCGGTTAAATGGATGGAGACTAATTCCATCTCTCTCGTTTCTCTCATTATCATAAGGTGGACGGTTCTAGTACAGGTACACTGCCAGTGCAAAGCTGCAGGCCTCCAAAGGTAGGTGATTTTCTTCCTTCTGGGATCAAGGCTTACTCCAATTATTTTTTTATTTGGTATATTTTGTGGATTATTTTTATTACAGTGTTTTGCTGGAGCTAAGCTCTAGTTGCAGTTGAAGCATTCTTGTAATACTCACAGAGTAAAACTCCGAGACAATCTCTCCCCAAAAGCTCATAGTTTAAAAAGAACAGAAAAAGGATGAAGTGACTTGCTCAAATTTATACATCAGATAAGGCACAAACTGGGAACAAGATTTTGTGCACTGGAGACGTCAATATTTTTATCAAGAATTTGTTGCTTTTGGGCCAGAGAATATAGTACGAAACTGTGCTACTGAAGGGTTCAGAGTCAGAAATTTGTCATTTTTCAACAAAATTTTCTTTGAAGCACAAGTAGTATTGGTCAAAAGTCTTTGCTGGACTGAGCTTTAAAATATCTCAGGCATGGAGAAAAATGGTTGGAGGAGAAATGATTTAAATCAGAAAGGACTTAATTATATGCAGTGGAGTGGGACATGAGCCACATTCAAAGTGAGTATATTCTTCCCTGGATGTGTAGGTGTAACTCCCTCGTGTATATTAAAAATGATCACTTACAAAATGATTTTAGATATATTAATGGACTTACTTCCAATCTATTTCTGCTTGTCAGATGTGTCACCTCATATCCTTAGAGTACAAGAATGGCAACACTCTGTTCGCTTTTGACAAGCGAACTGAAACGGAAATCGAGGTATTTCTATACAAGCTTTTCAAAGGAATTTTCCATTTAAACTGGAACAGGAATAGGAATTTTCTAATATTCAAAAAATCCCTGCAGAGCAGGAGACTATTCATAACAATAGAGAAAGCCGCAAAGTTTCTGATAGGGTTAAAATCACTAAGTTATGCTTTCATTGGTGTTGATTTTTTTACTTTCATTTGTTATGAAAACTTTTTTGGTTTATTCTATTGTGTACAATCTTATATATAGCAAAAATCCTTTCTTCTGATCATCATTATGTCCTGTCCTTATTTGCCTGGTCAAAATACTGTAATTAATTTTCTTAAAAAACCCACTGTTTTTTCCACTTTGTCTGCTAGTAAAACTGCTAGAAATAGAAGGTTGCAACTTGAAGCTATACCTAGTGCTGCAACAGGTGTTGCATTAGCCAGTGAAAGATTTGTTCTTTCCTCATTCAAAGTAGAAACAAAATACCCAAGGGAAGTGCCTTGTAGCCAAATAGAATTTCTTCGCTTAGTGACCATAATATTGTAGCCTAGCATATCAGTGGGCTACAGATTTTATGCATTTATGCTGCTATTGTACTTTGGTTAGTATTTTGTTTACTGTATCATCTAGTTGCTGATGTTAGCCTTTGCTTTTGGAAATTTGTGTTCACTTTATATATATAAATGATGTGAGATGTTCTTTCTTGAAACATGCATAACGCATGTCTCTAATGCATTTTATCATGGTTGAGTAGTACATACTTTTATACTTTGTTGGCAAAAGATTTATAATCTGTTAAAAAAGTTGTGCATGGAACAGTACTTCAGATTGTGTTGAAAATGTGCATGTGCTGCATGAATCTGCTTCAAACCAGATTTTCGTACTAATGCTATATTATATATTATATATTTTTATGATATTGTCGAACATTAGAGTAACCATGCACAATCATAAAGGTAATACATAAGGCATGGCAGTGGTTTAAATTATTTACAGCTACATAATAGGAGATTGCCTGTGCTCAGACTCCCTAGATTTAAGCAAAACATGAGCACACAGGAACATATATCCCTACTTTCAAAACCTGTGGATATGAATTTTTGTTTGCTTACTGTTTCAAGTTGTGGCTAGTGACTTCAGCTTTAGTGGGCTGATGCCTGACCTGAAATCATATAACTATACTCTAGTACAGTCAATATCTGAATTCTGAACTCCTAAACTGTGGGCAACTGCTATGGCAACAAGATTTTCCTAGTTTGAAAGAGTGAGAGGGCTATGCATAGTAAACAGAAAAGCAAATTTCGTTCCTGTGCTTTATTTGTCCAAAAGGCAAAATGGTAATAAATTACATCAGAGCGTGGAATGCAATGCTAATATAATTGCTTGCTATTTTAGTGAACTTTCAAAATGAGTAAATCCAGTTTTGAAAAAGTACGCCATGATGGTATGGTTACAGAATGCACTTGTAGAGAAGTCCAAGGAGCTTACAACTGTAACAGTCCAGAAAAAGCAAAGTGAAAAAAAGAGTAGTTTTTAGAGTCAAGAATGAAATACCTCTTTGAGAAAAATCCACAATGGGTAAATTCTGAAAAGTTTCAGCCTACACAGAGGACCCAATTCCCAGCACATATGAATAAGCACACATCCATTTGATCTATAGGTTCAATAATTAGGTTGTCTTAATGTGACCTAGGATTTCAGCTTTAGGTTTCATCTGTCTGAAAACTTACACATAGAATTCAAATGACAGAAAATATATGAAAAATGCAAATAAATAGTTGTCACAATTTATATATTAAACAATTTATTAGCATTCCATAAATTATATGAATCACATATTCAGTTAGATTCAGCTATTGTGTACACATTACATACTTATGGAGTTGGAGGTAAAAGCTGTTGTCATCATGAGCTTTACTCAGAAAAAGAGTTAGAATCACAGAATCACAGAGTGGGTCAGGTTGCAAGGCACCACAGTGGGTCACCTGGGCCAACCTCCCTGCTCAAACAGGGACATCCTAGAGCGCATTGCACAGGATTGTGTCCAAACAGTTCTTGAACACCTTCAGTGAGGGACACTTACCTGGAAGCTCAATGACTACTTTTTCAAGGAGATTTTTACAGTGTATTTCTACATATATGGTTTTTTTTGGTTTACAAATGGTGTTTTTTTGCTGCTGTGAAAAATACGTACAGTTTCAAGATATTGTCCCTTTAAAACACAATATGCTTAACAAATGTGGGCAGTTTGCTTTTTTGGCATTTATTTATTTTACATATTTCACATACCCTTGTGGAAGCACATGCTTCTGTAAGAACATATTTGCCAGTCTAGAAATGGACTAGTTATTCTGCTACTAGACTATAGAGAAAATAACCACCAAAGTCCAACCATTTGAGTATTAAATTTAAATATCCCAACTCTTCTGAGAGTGTATAAAGAAGAATTGATTTCTAATAGAAACTAAGGGGAAAAATTAATGGCTACAGTATGATGTCCTAACTAGGCCTGCTTGCTGGAGGAACCAAAGCAAATAAATGATTTGCTGGACTTGTTAAATCCTGGTCAGACTGCTCCACCTTTTAAAGACTTCATTAATTTAGTGTACATGCAAGCAACCTGAATTGCCAAGTTAGTATAAATTAGAGAAAGGTATACCGATAATTTTAATAAAAATTACGTTTCCTTCCATTGCTGTTAAAATTTGTCCAAAATCTTTATTGAATTATTTTTTCTCACACAGTATAATTCATTGAAAATGAATTTATGGAATTGAAATCCATCATCTTTTTTTTTTTTTCAAATACCGTTGTTATAGCTAAGGGAAGAAACAACCTCTGGCACATACAGGTGCTTCTATATATTCGTTACTTAAATGATCCACTACCATAATTTTTAATGGGCTAAGAAATCAAGTAAACAAATACAGTTAAATATTTGAATGGGACTTGTGTCCACAAAGGTTTAGTTTCATTCTTTTTTTGATAAAATGATTTAGAATTTGCTCTGAGGTTCAGCTGATCATTATTAGCATATCATGACAATGCACGCCTCTAAATAAACATGATTGTAACTTCCTGTGTTTCCTAATTATCCCTTGTCAAGAGCAGCAAAGCAATACCTGTGATCTCATCGTGTCTGTAGTTAAGTATTATCTTTCTGATGAGCAGACAGGAATAAAGATAAATGAGATTCATTTGGATGCAGAAGATTCGAAATACCTCCAGATAGGATGTTCTGGCCCTTTCTCAATTGCAGAATCAAGAATCAGAAAATGCAGGTCAATGGGAAAGCTGTAGGAAAAGGCTGTTCCTTAACTTTCTAGATGGCATTCTGGAAAGCTGAAGATCATTTAGCACTTCAGTTTTTAAATTTTTTTTCTTTTTTTTTTCTGTTTCATTAAAGGTAGTCTCCAAGTTTGGATTTGGCTGGTTTTAGTACACAACAATCTTCTGAGCCGTGGACTTTTGCTTGATAGAAATGTAGACGCAGCAAATGCAGCCATAATTCTAAAAGAAATGACCCTGGATTGATTCTAGCTTAAACTCACTGCCTACATGTAGCTATATGCTGCCTCCAAGCTGCAGCAGCTTTTTTACTAGTGCTTATAGGTGATGTACAGGAGAATCAAATAACATGCAGGACAAGCGTTCGGAGGTCCACTGACCTCTTCCAATTCATATTCTTTTTTCCTCCTCTAAAATGGTAAAGAGTGGTCTGCAAGTCACTTTTCAAAGATAAGCATGTGTAAATCTGACAGTATAATTTTGCCCTTAATAAACAGAATTTATAGTGTAAGCTATTTCAGAAGCTGTGATAAACGAGATAATTGGACATTATTCCATATTGTAACACAGATGGCCAAAATTATACCATTTAAGACACTTAAGAGGATCTCTTTGACTTCTTAAAAATATACTTTTATAATGGTGAAATTCAAAGCTTATATTTTTCTTAAATGACAAAGGTATTTTGAGAATTCCATCAATTATAATTCTAAATGTGTCTTTGTAAGCCAGTTTATATTGACAAGAATACTGAAATGGAATTCAAAGCTTAACTTGACTTGTAATGGCATTGAGAATTCTCACATAAAATATGACATCATTCTTTGCTTACTGACACTCTCATGTCAAATGCATAAAAATCAATGTTCAATCATGTAATATTCCATATATTGCATATATATTATTTTGTCAATATGCAGAGGAAAGCAATAAATGAAATAGAAAATATTAATACAAACCTTTGCAGAGGCCTGTGAAATCTGATATGTGTATGTAGAGCAATAAAATGTACATTTATAAATAAAAGTACAAATCCCTCTGTATTATAAGTCAAGATTAAGAAATACTCCCAGTTTTGCTATACTTCTACTTTCCTGGTATTTTAAAAGCCTGATGATCTAAGAGCACACACATTTACTTATCTTTCAAAGACATAATCACACTGTCATCCATTTCAGTACCACAAAAGATGGATAGCATAACATGGACTTAAAATGGGTTCATTAATTATCAAAAAGATAAGTGTTTCATCAGGTATATACAGCAGATAATATTTATCTTTTCTCATAGAGAAAAAAGATTAAAGTAATTCTTACACACATACTGGAAAAGAAAAAGTCTGTACCACTGAAAGTTTCATAAAGTGACACTAGATAATACACTCTGCCACTAAAGACAACCTTACACAAACACAACCACAGATGCCTTCCATCACATTCAACTTTGGCAGTTAAATACCAGAATGAAACCATATATTTCAACTTTAACTATTTCATAAACTTCCTTTTGTTTCTTAGCAATCACACACACAGGGACTGCTTTTCAAAAGTCAGTGTTTGTGCTGCAGTATTTGATAACTATTTGATAGCTATAGAGTAAATAATTTCACTATCTGTATAACACAGTGATACATGAAAACAAATACCAGGACTGAGACAGTCTCTGAAAGGAAATATCAGGTCCATCTAGTTATAATTAGTGAAACTGTTATGTGAAGTAAAGAAATACTGCTATAACTCTGTCTGAAAGAAACTCTGACAAAACAAAACAAAATCTGGGTTATTCTGATATTTTTACAAAGGGTCTGGTCTGAAACAAGATCAATAAGAAACAAAAAAAAACCTCCTAGGGAAAAAAATCTGATTAAAAATGTACTGTTGTGAACAGGAGAATGCATATTAAATTTTCAATTATTTTTTTTTTTAAAACAGTGTTTGGTCTTAAACCTTTTCTCTGAGCAATGTTCCCAAAGTTGAGACTCTACAACTACAATTACCAGTAAATGATATAAATCAGGAAGTAAGACAAATAATTTCTCAGCTATGATTCCCCATAGAATATGTGTTATGCCTGTAAAAATATTCTTCACTGGTCATATTACCCTTTATTTTTACTTGAAATACATTTGGGATAAATAGATCTTTGTCTAGATATGTTTGATGTCACTCAGGCCCCCAAATCCTTAGTAGCATAGAATTTATATGCAAGTATCATCCATTTTGCTAAATATGTTTAGTTAGCTATAGATAAATATTTTAAAACTTGTACATGTCACAACCTTTATTCAATTAGAAATTTGCAGCAAAAATAGAAACATTGCTTTCAAAAACATCCCAAGCCAAAAACTCAAAACAATCCCTCTCTCATTCCAGCTACAACAACAAATCTGGAGTAAGGAAGAAAAGGCAGACCTTAGAAATAATGCTGTGTGTGACTTTCAGATTTGGGCTCAGTCAAAAAGCAGTGAAATCAGTGGAGGCTCACATTAGCTTTACTGAACACTGGATCATACTCCTAATGTGAATAAGTAAATCAGTTTACTTATAATATTGCATATAACTTACTGCATATTACAAAACAAGATTAATGCCTAATTTTCCTTGAGGTAAAATTGAATTTGAAAAAGACAGCTGATTTTTCTATTATTTATAAATATGTCCCCTATTGAATATTTGTTATGATCTGTCCCTACACACATGATTTACAGTTCTAACAGTTGCAGAAATAAATTTAGCCAAGGAAACCCTTTGAAAAATGCATCCACTTTGAAAAATTATTAAAATAACCCCCCCATGTTTTGCAGTTTGTCAAAGATTCAGTGATTCTTAGCAATATGCACCCCTTTAAATTTAGCAAAATAATGCTTCAGGATATCAGAACACAGAAAAATACTTTTGGCAAGGTATCTAAGGACATTAACTCAGATGAAAAAGCAATACATTAGAATACTGAAAGGAAAACTATTAAGAAGTATAAATTTTTTTTTTTGCCTTGCTCTATTTAGCAGCACTTTCCCCATACAACTACAGCTTGTTTTTCATCATCATTATTGATTCATCTAAATGCTTTTTGGAAATACTTAAAGAGATCTATTGAATCTTAATGGCAAAAATGCCAGGAATGGTATCAAAACTAGCACAGGTCAGTGAATTTTAGCATCAGAGACTGCTTGAAAATGATGCCCTGACAGTATGCATTTCCACAGATTTAAAAGAATGCTTTAATGGCATATAAACTTTTAAGACGTTCTAAACATGTTAAGGAAAAGAAGCACATTTTAGTTCAGCCTATTCTACCCGAAGCTGAAGAAGTGTGTTTATTTCAAGTCAAAATAACAAGGCCATTCCTTCAAAACCTTTTAAGAGATATATAATAAGAAGTAAAAACATCCAAAGGCAGCAAGTTTATTTGTTTAAATGTTAATGTCATTTACATAAAGGATTAAATAATTGAACATATGAAGAACTGAAAATGTAACCCTGTGTAAGTCCTGAGAAACGGAAAGAAATGCTCAGTGTTTGCATTAAGGTCTGTATACATTCCTTCAAATATGTGAAGCACACAGAATAAGGAGTTCAAAATGTAAAAGCCTGATATTGACTAACCTTGGCCATAAAATATTATTGACATTTGAACTGGATAAGAAAATACTGGTCTGACGATGATTTGGAGAGTATTTTAACTGATGCTTTTCATGATAATTTGATACTTGTGATTTTTTTTCAAGTATAGAAAATCACTTTTTTTTCTTTTTTTCCTTTTTTCCTCTAACTAAGGTTACAGTCAAATCAGATTCAAAAACTGAAATGAAGCTTTCGCACTGAAACATTATTATGGTTAAAATGACACATCTTTTTTATACCACATACATACAGACTATATTCAAACAATATAACATTTCAATACTGTGAATATTAATGAATCTGATGGTGCTATTTTGGGAAAATGCCAATGACATTCATACACACCAAATGTATCTCTGCAGTCCAAACAGAAAAAACACATAAAAATCAGAACTGGATTCAGCAAGCTTATACTAAAGAAGAAGTTAACTCAGGGTTTGCAGCATGAATGACAGCCTATTTTCTGCAGCTAACTCAAGATTAGAATTGGCACCTACCCTTATGCTAATGAACACCTAATTAGAGACACCTCCTATTCAATAAACTGCTCTCTTATCATCAGTTAGATTACCTGACAAGCCCTTTCACTCCAGTTCTGGCCCACCAAGAATCTTCATTCTTTTTCTTGTCTTCTTTTCTGCAAGAGAACTGATCCCGCTTAATCCCTGGAATAATGTAGCTCCTCTTGTGGAAGAGCAGGTTTCCCTCTTCCCCTTTTTACATCAAGCTAATGGAGCCAGTAGGTATTCTATTGATCTTTCTCTATGTGGTTTCCTCAAGGATTTGACAGACTTCCTTACAGGTTAAACATCCAGGCTTTCTGAAGTGGCTATAAAGCTTTGTTTTTGATTTTTCAAACTTTTTTCTCAAACCCTTGCTCATCCATAATCTTTAAAAGCTCAGTTGATGCCATGCAGAGTACAGGCTTATTTCTTTGCTGAACTAATCTAGACACTGTCTAGTGTTGAGTACAGTTGTCTGATTCAAATCTTCTGTTACAAAGCAGATGACATCTAGCTAGATGTCATGAGAAGAGACTAACAATGACAATTCACTTATCCCTTAGAAAGAATCAATTCTCCCACAATGCATCTGTCAGAGAACTCTCACTCAGTAAAAGCAATTTTTCTAGCTGTCTGACACTGTAATTGCTCTTAAATTTTCAATGAACGTTTTACAAGAACTCCCCTGAACCATGATGAAAAACTTAACTTTTTCTAAAAATGAGAGGCTGACAGGATGAAAGAGGTCTTTCTCTTTAAAGCTTTGCTTGCTTGAGTAGGAATTCTTTCATATCATCAACAAGCTGTTGAATAGAGGATAGATTACTTTCCATTTATTTCATCAATCAGATTAAAGGCTCTCCTTCACAATGCCCTTTAAACAAGAGCTGTTTATGATGTCCTCCCAGGTTCTACTTTAATGTAGTATTAAATCACCCTGAGCAGAGAAGCAGGCAAAGCATATAAATATGATGAATATCTGACAATATTTAAGCATTGCATACATTCAGGTCATTTCCCTATTTCTTGTCACTCTGCAAAAAATGTGAAATCCCTCCATCATCCCAAGCAGGTTTTAATGATAATGTGTCATTTTGATCTGCCCATTGTAAAAAAGGGGAAAAAAAAAGGTTGATGTATAGAAATATAGATAGATAGATAGATAGATAGATAGATAGATAGATAGATAGGTAGACAGATAGATAGATGGCAGTTCTATATCTGAGGCCTTCTGACATCAGCATGCAGAACTGCTCATCCACACACTTCTTTAATTAAGATTTAGCCTGAAAGATGGATTCAATTGTAGGTGCAGCTCTGTTCTATTTTTAGCATACATAAGTATTACACAGTGAAAAAATGAGCTGCTTCTTTCATTTTGTACACAGTGAAACACTTCTGTTAGTATGAGATATATGTACAAGCTGCAGGCAATTGTTCACAAATAATCAATATGACTTTTGGTGTTATTATTGACTACACCATTAAAGGCACCATTCCTTGTTATCTGGATAATTCCTCAATTAAATAACACTAAGCATACCAAAACATCTCATTTTCTCTGGCTCACTGTGGAATTATGATACACAGTAATGAATTCTGAAATCTTCATGTGTCACAGTATATTTTAGTAAAGTATTTAGACATTCTAAATGCCAGGTATTTGTGTTAGAAATGAGGAATTCTAGTGCAATTAATATCCATAAACCATGAAATAAATTTCATATAATCAACAACTAAATAGCAAGACCATATTGAGACTAGATTTTCATGCTCATAAGAACTCATAAGAAGAACTCATAAGCTCATAAGAAGAAAAAAGTTGTATTTTGTGTGTTTTGGTGGTTTTTTGAATACGAATCCCATCACAATTCTAAAAGAAGGTATGTGAACTATTGCTAATGGGCATACAATATACATGCATTAATTAAACAAATATAAATTATTTATGATGTTGAGAAGACTTTTGTACTGTACCCTTCTGAAATATTTCCTTGTGAAATGTCCAGTATGCTGGATGAGAGTAACTATTAGTGTACATATTAATGTGGTAAATGCATTCTTATGTTAGAGGACTTTCTGATGTTGTACTTTTTAAAAATTGTGGGCTTGAAGGAGTTTATCTGGAAATGCCCCTACAAAACAAAGTTTGTTTCCTTTGATGGAAACTATCAATCTCTTAATAAAAGGGGATTATTTTTCCCTTTATGGGACACTACAACTAAAATAAGGGTGCATAAATTTATTCACCTCTCCAAATACACACTTTTATAATAATTTTAATAAAACCTGCCTATAATATTTGGAATTCTTTCACAAACACCAGGTTTCTGTATCTCATACGCAGTCATGTTTTCCTTTCAACTTTAGTGCAACTAGTGCCCACGTGCATTACACGCACAAACTCCTCTTGAATTTGTAAGTTCAAACATTTCCCTATTCATCCATTCTCCCTTGATTGCACCCTGCCTATGAGTGTTGGTTGCATTAGTATTTTATCTGCTTTTTCTGTTTTCACAGTAAAATTGTAAGAGCTGACACATCTTTCATGGTCCCATTGAAGTCAATGAGAAATGTATTTTTGCATAAGGACCCTTAAATTGCTGGAGGCAATCTGTAAGTTGATTCACCATTGTTTTGCAGAGCTGCTTTTACACAACTAATGCAAATATAGTTCTGTTTATACTGATGCCAAATGGAACAGTAAGTTGCGCTTTTTTTGGTAAAAATATAAAATTCTCTGTCTTCCTTTTTAAACAGTTTCACATTCTGAAACATCCTTGATAGGTGGACTATGCTGATTTCATTTCAGACCAGTATCTGCTGAGCACAAATGTTGAGGAATGAAAGTTTTAAGAATGTTACCTGTTTAGAATTATCAAACACATGGTGTGTAAAAATTGCTAATTTTGACAAAATAGCAGCTGGAAGTGTTTCTTAGAATAAAGAAAACATTTCCTGGACTGAAGAAAGTAGTTCTCATTGCAACAAGACTGATAAGGTGGAATAGGGGATGCCAGGTGGAATTTTAATTTGTCTAGTGTTTATCTGCCTAACTTAAGAAAGGAGAAACAATCAAGTAGAAACATAATCACAATTTTTTAGAAGTCCTTAGTACAAGATAACATTGTAGATAGATCTCTTTCTTCTAGTTTTAAGTAAAATAAAGGAGAAATTATTTGTTTCCGCAGAAGGAATGACTTTTGCATTTTGTAGGATGAAGAGAATAATTTCTCTATTTCTTCTATTGACTAAAATCCTTAAAGAACTATCAAGAAATGTGTTCATTTTAAAAAAAGAAAAGGAAAATATTGGCTCCTGCTTCTCTTATAATACAGACAGCTATTAGGTAAAATAGAACTTAAATACAAGAAAATATAATACCTTCATTGTGATAAACATGTTCACTTTAATTTCTTAATAAATTTATTCTCATAGATCTAGATATGTTTAAAAACTATACATTTCCTTGTGTAAAAGTTTAGAAGCAAGTCAATTTCCTTACTGAGTTTTAACCTCTGTTTATTATTTTCTCTAATTAATTTGGAGAAAATAGACAATATGGAAAACCATTTTCTGGATGTCAATGCTGCTTTCAACATGTACTGCAGAAGGGGAAAATTCTGGTCATAACTCACCTTTCCTGCCCAGAAACCTATATTCATTCATAGAAGAAAAGCAAGCCCAATAATTGTATTACTGCCAGTCAACTTTCCAAAGAGTTGTCTACAAGAAGTGCTGTACTTCTGCAAACCTTTTCACTCTCTGCTTATTTTAGAAAAAGCAAGTGCATTTATTTTCACTGGGCCACTCCCTGCTAATAAACCTGTTTCTGCTCTGCCTGAAATCAGAAGGGTGATTTCAATGGGAGCAAAGTTCAAGGGAAGGTCTATGGAGGTACCCATCTTTAACAACACCAGAAAGCTAATGCCCTTCATTATATCCAGTAGGAAAATTCACAGGATTCACGATAGGCGGATATTGAACTGGGGCCTGAAAATGATATATTTGATATAAAGGAGATACTAAGTAATCTCACAGTATGAGCATGCAAGTAGGAGGAGATGATGACTGTTATTACTGATATTCTTTCAAAATATTTCAGATCCAGACATTTTACAGATAAGAAAATTATGATCAAATGAAACAATTTGTAATTGAGAAAATGTTGTTATGCTGGATTCAGTGTAATTTTCCTTCTAATAGAAATACTTGCAATAAACTTGAACCACACACAAAAAAAAGTCAATTTTAAAATGTAGCAAGAAATAGCTACTTGCTTAAAGGGTATAAGAGTGACAGGGAGTATGTGATCAAAGTGCTGAAGCTTTACTGCTATGCTGATTTTCAGATGGATTCTGTTGCTGTGTGAGTTTCCACCCCCAAAGTCTTCAAGGACAGAAATTAAAACAAAGGGTGAACAATGAAGATGCTTCATGGAGATTTAAGCCATGTGGAAAAGGTGAGCTATTAATCCAAGCAAGATTAGGCTGGAGAAGTGCAGTAAACACCTGACCTTTCAAATATTTGTCTGAACTCCAAGCTTCTGGTGATTCCCTCATCATCTGAGTTTTATAACTTTGTTATTAACACTTTGCCACAACAGAAACATTGGCCAGGCTCATCTTGCTGAGAAGGAAGACTATAGCAAGTGATTATGATACCTCAGTTGTTAAAATACAAGGCTATACTTCACTAGAGTTAATTGATTTTACATCTGGCACATCAACTGATTTTATGAAAGCTGAATAGTGTCTTTGTCTTCATCTTAATGCTATGGCATACCCAGAAAATTATTTCTTTAGATCTCTCATTAAATCAATCAAAATGAAATGGAAGCAGAAAGTTATTTGAGCTACTGGAACTCTGTAATAGCAGCTTTAGCAAACTAGTGCTTTAGAGACACTAACAACAAAATTCTACTTAGGAGGCAGAGAATAGTGGAGAAGTCAGAAAGAGAAAATATTTGAGAGTCAATAAAAATACGTTATATTTGTCAATCATATCTCTATACACACTGTAAGATTTGAGGAAATGGAATTTATGCCATGTCCTAATTCAGCTGCAGGATTATATTTGTTTTCTCAGAAATTCTGCTATGGTACACAGAGATGTATAAAAATATTCCATTCATATGGAATTATTTTGCATTTCATTAGCTAAACTCATAAACAAATTTTCTTTGCTATTCCCATCATTATATTTAGTCTTGCTGTCACCCAATAAAAATAGCTATCACTAAGGGGAAACTATTAGCTGAGAACAAAAAAAAAATAATGACACTGTGCATGTAGAAGGTATTTCTAGCTCTTTAGTGATATGTGTTGTCTTGGAAGATTTATTTTCCTATATTCATATCTTTAAATTGGACAAAATTCAAAACACTGGGATTATACGATTTGTATTTCAAATTTCCTTATGATTTTCAATTTGGATATGTCTGGGATTCAGCTGAGATAGAGTTAATTTTCATCTTAGTAACTGGTACAGTGCTGTGCTTTGCATTTAGTAGGAGAATCATGTTGGCTTGGAGGGGATGATCGCTGCTGGGGGATGGGCTCGGCATCAGCATCATTTGCCTTTCTTAGGTTTTATTCCCCTCTCTTCTATT
>NW_008655741.1:0-5096 GCF_000695815.1 Acanthisitta chloris
ACTCGGAACGGCGGCGCTGCGTCCCCTAAACGGGGGACCCTTCCCAAACGGTGCCATTTCCCCATTCTGCTTGCACCAGGAATATGTCTGTGATGTCCTGGCCTTCTGCCTGGGGCTCAGCCATCCCCCCCCATCCCGCGGCGCTCAGACCGGGCAGGTTGCAGTGATGCTGGGCTGACTGCAATGGGTGCTGGTCACAGCCGCACCCCTCCCTGTCTGCCTCGCTTCCTGCTCCACCGAGGGCTGCATTCCCCAAGCACATCGCCCTGGGATAGCAGCTCCCCGCGGCTCAGCCCTGCCCGGGACACCCCATGCCTCCTTCTCTGGGCAGAGATGCTCCTGCATCCCATCATCTTTTACCCCCACTCCCCTCTCTCTGCTCACTTCATCCCCCCAGTCCTCCCCACCATGATACTACAGCAATTTCACGCATCCATCAGCAAACAGCTCCGGAACCATCCGGTTTAAAACAACCCGGCAATAAAAGCCGCTGATTGCGGCAGCCCCCGCACAGCCTCCTGACAGCAATTTGGCCCCCAGAAGGGGCTCGCAGAGGGGCAGGGCTGGGACTCCAGGGGTCCTCTCTGCTCCTGAGCGTTCTGACTCCCTCCTCGGGGTTACTGAGAGCATGAGAACGCTGGGAGGGCTCCGGCTCGGCTCTGCAGGGCACCTGAGACAGCAGGCAGGGTGTTATCCATCTGCAGGAAGGCGATGGGGAAAAACCTCATCCCCTCCTGCTGGGCCATTGCTGCTAGCGAAGTGCGTGGGGGGAGCCGAGCCCAGCGACCTCCGAGGCACACTGAGGGCTATAAAAGGAAGTCAGGTCTCCAGCACAGCGCCTCTTCCACAAAAGCAAACCGGAGGATGAGGGGGCTGCGAGCAGAGCTGAGAAATAGCTGCCAGGCAGCAGGAGAGGAGCCTGTAGAGCTGAGCCAAGTGCGAGGTGCACATATGCTCTCTGTTTCTGCACAGCTACGTCTTCATGGAACCTGCCCGAAATTGTGTCGTCTATTTTGAACGGCACAGAGAAACACTTTGATCTGTCTCCACCAGCCCTGGCCACGGCTCAGGCACCAGCAAGTGGTTGGCATACAGGTGGCCGATCCCAGAACCCATGCCATGGATGGAGAGACAGGAGTGGAGCTGCTGGGCTGACAGTTCCCTTGGGCTGACCATGGCGAGGGACATGGCTGGTCCTGGGAACACCTCTGGAGCAGTGCACTGGGTGTCCAAGCTGACCAGCAATCTTCATGCCAGATACCAGCCCTGCTTTGGGATTGCCAGGCCATTGGGAGCTCCTGGACACCACAATTCCACATCACCCTGAGGCTGGGCCTGCCCCTTGCATGGTGCAAAGCAGCACAGCCTGACCCTCACCGCCCTGCACTGTCACCTTGACCCCTGCCTCAGTTGCAGCTCCCTCACACCCCATCCAAGGGCTCCACACTCCTCACCAGCTCGAGAGCAGCAAAAGAGAGCAGATGGCACCAGATCTCTCCACGCACCCCATCCCACAGCCCCTACTCAGTACACGACCCCCACACTTGGCTCCGATGCTTTTGCCTCCCTCATCCCAGCACTCCTCCCCGGAGCTGCTTGTCTTCCCGGGATGGGAACAGCTTCTGTCTAGGCACGCAAAGCAACTGCTCCAGGAAGTACTAGGCAGGGGACAAGGACAGAAGGGGCCAGGAAACGCAGAGGGCCTGGTGCCAGTGCTGGTGATGGGGCTGAACAGAGGGGTACTGGCTGTTCAACTGGGTCTGCCCAGCTCGAGGAGGCAGCAGCACCCAAAACGTGTGCCAAGACCCCAGAGCACGGTGCAGTTTCACACATGGCACCATCTGTGAGCAAGTCCAAGCACCTTCCTCTCTGCTCCATCCACCCAGCTCATGGCCAGGCCAGGCTGGTGATGGAGGAGAGGAGCCCAGTGCTGCCAGGGGTCTCCCTTGAGAGTTGTCAGGCATTTCTGCCACCCTTGGCAGATCAGGGTGAGAGGTCACAGTGCTTGTTTGCTCCCAGCATGAGCAGGCACAGACCAGGCACTGCTCCCACCCGGGTCTCAACAGCTTTGCCCTGAGGGCATACAGCCTCCTGACCCTTCTGCTCAGCTCTATACATCTCACTTCCCAGCAAAAGCTGCTGGTGTGGGTGATTTCTAGCAAACCCTAACAACTGGCAGGCTTTAACTGTCCTTTCTCACCCACTGGGAGCTTCCCAGTTTCCCCACCCAGGTCCTTGTCCTGCCACAACATGGGAGAAACTGCTCTGGTGGCAAGAAAGGGCTGGGTGGCTGGAGTGAGCAGGTGGGGTCTGCAGCCTGGACCCCCCACAGCCTTGCCCCTCCCTCATCAATCCAACCGCCTCTCTTCCCACCTCGGACAGGAGTGTCCCAGCTCCTGCCTCACCCAGGGCAGCTCTCGTTACTCTCAACTCAGGCAGGTTAGGGGTGACCATCCCAATTCCCACACTTCACCCACACCATCACCCCAGTTCCACCAGCACTGCAGTGAGCCTCACAGCAAATCCTTCCCAGGACAGGGAATACAGTGGTAGAGAATCCCAGTTCCCTTCCCCTCAGCACTTCTGGGGACACATCAGGTTCTCTAAGCCCCCCAAAAAGGCTGAGGCAGGACATGCCATGGAAGGCAGGCAAGGAAAGGAGCAACTCAGCCAGAACTCCTCTCCTCACTCCACAGAGATGTCCTGGCCTACAATGCTGACATCCCGCAGCACTGTGGATTCTGGGGGTCAGGGCTTGGCTCAACCACTTCCTGCAGTGAAGTGATCATAGCACAGCCCTGAGAGCTGGAACAGGCACCATTTCACTCAGAGCCCATTTCAGACTGGCTTGGCCTCCGAATCAGAGCAGTTCACAGCTCACCTGTCACACAGAGCACAGCTGGGGCCAAGCCAGGACAGTGAGCTGAAGCCAGGAAGGTGAAGGGAGCAGGAAAATGGAGCAGTGCAGCACAGCCCCAGGGCATTCACAACTCACAGGTGTCCTGAAAGTTCTTTATTGTCCTCTGAGCTGGGTGACAGCTCAGCCATGTCCAGAGCAGGAAAACCACCTCCTGCGCCTGCCCTGGGAGGCAGCACCAGCTACTGCAGCGACGCCACTGAGTGTCACTCTCAGCCTCTTCTGTTGGCCCCAGCAACATCCAGTTCTCTTCAGTTCCTCTGTGTCTCTCCAGCACTGCCATGCTCATCCACTGCAAAAATCCTGCCTGTTCCAAGCAGCTCTGCAGCAGCTCTGGAGTCTTGGCACCAGCACAGCAAACACGACTGGCACACAGGGACAGGCTCAGCCAAACGTGCACCAAGGGGTCTCGTTTGTGTCACAGTCCAGCAAGATATTAAGGACGGTGCAAGGGGCTCCTGCCACACTCAGGTCTGTCCGTGACTCGATTCGGTACCTCACGTTGTTCAGACCTCCCTCTCGATCCACCTTAAACTGCTCCTGAGGAGGAGAAAGACTGTTCAGCCCACGCTGGAAGGGGGAAGCACACAATGCCTGGAGAGGGAGTGCAGAGCTGGCAGGGACACAAGCAAGGAGGGCTCAGAGCACGTGGTGACAACCCAAATCTCTCGTGGTTCCCTTTGACCAGAGGTCTCACCTGCTTCTGCGCAGCAATGCGCTTCTGGTCTCTCTTCCTCCAGGCTGGGTCATGTAGGTGTTGGAACGTCTCATACCCCGTCGTGATTCCAGAGGGACGGCGAACCTGGGAGAAGAGCAAAGTTTCTGGAAAACTACTGGAAAACTCCTGTGCCTGCTACTGGAATAGGCTGCCTTCTCCAGGGCCCTGACCTGGCCATCCACAGCCAGGAACCAGGTGGAGAGAGAAGAAAAAGGGCAATTTCAATGCAGGATGGCAGGGAGACCCCTCACCTGGAGACCAGCTCCTTTGATACGGCGATAAAACTCGTCGTCCTCCCGTCCCCAGCCCCAGAAGCGGTTGGACATGCCGTTGCACTGGAATAAGA
Organism: Acanthisitta chloris; assembly: GCF_000695815.1. Taxonomy (NCBI): domain Eukaryota; kingdom Metazoa; phylum Chordata; class Aves; order Passeriformes; family Acanthisittidae; genus Acanthisitta; species Acanthisitta chloris. The sequence goes on from NW_008655741.1 coordinate 3,982, forward strand.
GCAGCACCCTACCAGCCAAGGTCTTGCACAGCTCCATGGCCACAGAGGAGCAGACACCAGCACCACAAGCCCTGAGCATCAGCACAGCCTGTCCTCTCCTGCCCCCCACCAGCTCAGCCCACAGGCTGTCCCCAAACCACTGTGACTCCTCTCCCTTCTTCCCAAGCATGTGGCACAAAACTGCTCACCACAATGTCATAGCCCCTGCCCCAATCCACCCAGGACACCCCACTCACCAGCTCATAGTGCTGCTTGGTGAGCAGCAGGATGCCACCCACATAGGTCTTGTAGTGGTAGAGCGGGTGCAGCTCTGGGGATGCCACGTGGAAGGGCCCAGCCTCCGGGAAGCTGTAGTCCAGGTGCTCGTTGAGGGGCAGGAGATCCACGTCATGCATGGCAATGTAGTCGGTGTCGTTGCCGCTCTCCAGGAAGCCCACATTGATCAGGGACGCCCTGTTAAACCTGCCAGGGGACTGGGGACTCTCAGTGCCAGGCACAGCAGGCACTGTCCCTCCACTACACCCGGTGCTTCATATCCAACTGATCCCCAAACAGGGACACACACAAACACAGCATTCCCTGTCCTGAAACTGCAACTCTGCTTCTCCCTGCACAGCAAGCAGGGAGTAAATGACAGCATTTCCAAACACCTCAAGGTCTTTCTCTGAATTTCAGAGTCCCCAGATGTTTGCTGCTGCAGACTTGTGACACTGAGCAGAAAGCCCAAATACCTGGGGGTAGAGGATTCTGTGATACTTGCTAAGGAAGAGGAAAGCAAATTTGCACTTTATCACTCTTGTTCTGCCTTAGACACCTTGCTGACCTGGATCTATGATTCTCCACCACACCCTCCCAACACTCACAGAATGGACAAAGGTTCGGGAAGGGCTCCCTCGGCAAAGGGAGACACTACCTGAAATGATCCACCTGGTTGAGGATGAAGATGTGGTGGCGGATCCTCTTCTTGCTGAGGAAGCCATGCATGTAGGGCACGAAGGCCAGCAGCTCCTCGAAGCGCTCACGGAAGGGCACGAGCAGTGCCAGGCGGTGCGGACCCCACGACGGCTCATCCTCGGCAGGCTGCAGCGGGGCTGGGGGCGGGCAGGGCTGGCGGG
>NW_008655742.1:0-2220 GCF_000695815.1 Acanthisitta chloris
CCTCCATTTTTCTGATCTGCCATTTTTTTGATCCACCATTTTTCTCATCCATTTTTCCCATCCCTCCATTTTTCCCATCCCTCCATTTTTCCCATCTATTTTTCCCATCCCTCCAGTTTTCTGATTCCTCCATTTTCCTGATTCTGCCATTTTTCTCATCCCTTCTTTTTTTTGATCCTCCATTTTTCTCATCCCTCCATTTTTCTGATCCTCCATTTTTCTCTTCCCTCCATATTTCTCTTCCCTCCATTTTTCTCTTCCCTCCATTTTTCTCATCCCTCCATTTTTCTCATTCCGCCATTTTTCTGATCTTCCATTTTTCCCATCCCTCCATTTTTCTGGTCCGCCATTTTTCTCATTCTCTATTTTCCCAGTTCCGCCATTTTTCTGATCTTCCGTTTTCCTCATCCCTCCATTTTTCCCATCCCTCCATTTTTGTCATTCCTCCATTTTTCCCATCCCTCCATTTTTTCAATTCTGCCATTTTTCCCATCCCTCCATATTTCCCATCCCTCTATTTTTCCCATCCCTCCATTTTTCTGATCTGCCATTTTTTTGATCCACCATTTTTCTCATCCATTTTTCCCATCCCTCCATTTTTCCCATCCCTCCATTTTCCCCATCCCTCCATTTTTCTCATCCCTCCATTTTTCTCATCCCTCCATTTTTCTGATCCCGCCATTTTTCTGATCTTCCATTTTTCCCATCCCTCCATTTTTCTGGTCCGCCATTTTTCTCATTCTCTATTTTCCCAGTTCCGCCATTTTTCTGATCTTCCGTTTTCCTCATCCCTCCATTTTTCCCATCCCTCCATTTTTCTGATCCTCCATTTTTCCGATCCGCCATTTTCCCATCCCTCCATTTTTCCTATTCTGCCATTTTTCCCATCCCTCCATTTTTCTGATCCTCCATTTTTCCGATCCGCCATTTTCCCATCCCTCCATTTTTCCTATTCTGCCATTTTTCCCATCCCTCCATTTTTCTGATCCTCCATTTTTCCGATCCGCCATTTTCCCATCCCTCCATTTTTCCTATTCTGCCATTTTTCCCATCCCTCCATTTTTCTGATCCTCCATTTTTCCGATCCGCCATTTTCCCATCCCTCCATTTTTCCTATTCTGCCATTTTTCCCATCCCTCCATTTTTCTGATCCTCCATTTTTCCGATCCGCCATTTTCCCATCCCTCCATTTTTCCTATTCTGCCATTTTTCCCATCCCTCCATTTTTCTGATCCTCCATTTTTCCGATCCGCCATTTTCCCATCCCTCCATTTTTCCTATTCTGCCATTTTTCCCATCCCTCCATTTTTCTGATCCTCCATTTTTCCGATCCGCCATTTTCCCATCCCTCCATTTTTCCTATTCTGCCATTTTTCCCATCCCTCCATTTTTCTGATCCTCCATTTTTCCGATCCGCCATTTTCCCATCCCTCCATTTTTCCTATTCTGCCATTTTTCCCATCCCTCCATTTTTCTGATCCTCCATTTTTCCGATCCGCCATTTTCCCATCCCTCCATTTTTCCTATTCTGCCATTTTTCCCATCCCTCCATTTTTCTGATCCTCCATTTTTCGGGTTCCTCCATTATTCTCATCCCTCCAATTTTCCCATCCCTCCATTTTTCTGATCCTCCATTTTTCGGGTTCCTCCATTATTCTCATCCCTCCAATTTTCCCATCCCTCCATTTTTCTGATCCTCCATTTTTCGGGTTCCTCCATTATTCTCATCCCTCCAATTTTCCCATCCCTCCATTTTTCTGATCCTCCATTTTTCGGGTTCCTCCATTATTCTCATCCCTCCAATTTTCCCATCCCTCCATTTTTCTGATCCTCCATTTTTCCGATCCCTCCATTTTTCTCATCCTTCCATTTTTCTAATCTCTCTATTTTCCCCATCCCTCCATTTTCCAATTCACCATTTTTCCCATCCCTCCATTTTCCGATCCACCATTTTTCTCATCCCTCCATTTTTCTCATCCCTCCATTTTTCTGATCCTCCATTTTTCCGATCCGCCATTTTCCCATCCCTCCATTTTTCCTATTCTGCCATTTTTCCCATCCCTCCATTTTTCTGATCCTCCATTTTTCTGATCCCTCCATTTTTCCCATCCCTCCATTTTTCTTTTCCCTCCAGTTTTCCCATCCCTCCATATTTCTCTTCCCTCCATATTTCTCTTCCCTCCATTTTTCTCTTCCCTCCATTTTTCTCATCCCTCCATT
>NW_008655743.1:0-9353 GCF_000695815.1 Acanthisitta chloris
CGGCTGAGCCCCGCGGGGTGGTCGCCCGCACACCTGGCAAACCTGGCAAAACCCTGCACACCTGGGTAGGGCGCGGGCAGGTGGGCTCGGGGCAGCTGGTAGCCATCCCGTGTTCAGGTATCTTTACCAGCCTTGTCTGCCTGTCCCCGAATTACTGCAGATAAGAAGAGCGTGGAATCCCGCACGAATCACACGTTGGAAATCGGTAGTAAATGCCTGAAGATAGTTATCCAGCCGGGAGAAGGGGACCCGAGCAACAGGCAGGTGACAGATCAGGCCTCCACCAGCCACTTCGTCCCTGCCAGCCCTTCCCTGCCTCCCCAGGAGCCGCGAGCAGCCAGAGGCTGTGGGGACTCGGCAAGGGAACTACTTACCAACAAGGTATGTCGGGAAGAAAATAACAGGCAGTGTCCCAACCTGCCATGCTTATAGTTTCATTATGTTGTACTTCAATATATCACACCGAGCAAACGTCAGTTTCATGATCTTAGTCAATAAAATGGGGACCTGGAGTGATTCTGAGTGCTGGTCCAGAGGTCATTCCACACATTAGCAGGCAGGATGTTCTCCAGCATGGCTTTAGCAGATGCCAAAGCAGCACCCCGGAAGGTTTCAGGGGATAATATGCTGCTCCCAAAAGGTAGAAGAATTGTATGAGATTTGGATCCCTTCCAGCTATGCAGACCTCTAACCCTATTTCAGCATGATTTACACCTTCAAGCAGCCCTAATTCCTACCTCAGCATTAAAAAAGCCTGCTCTGATGTGGTGTAGCACAGCAAACATGATTTCGGGCACTTTGAACTGGAAGCTGTGCAGAAAAGATCAGCTGTGTGTTAGGGACATGGGATAGGGCCAGGCTACATGATGTGGATGTGGCTCTACTGAGACACTGATCTGGCTCAGATGGTTTACCCTGGTTTGCACTGTAGCATAGATGTAGCTTTTGAGGTGTTGCACGTGCTAACATAGTGGTTACTTGGCATCTGTAGCAGTATGCTACAATATACCCAATCCTTCTGTCTTTGCAAAGTAGGAATGGGAACATGTTTATTATTATTGTTCATGATACTGTTTTCTGCCTGAACTCTGAGTTACCACAACATGACTTCGGGGAAGTTTTTAAACAAAGATAATAAGTGAAAACTAGACAGTCTAATATATATAAAGAACAATGAAATATACCATGTATGTGCTGTTAAAACATGTTGTGTCTATGGCCCCTGACACTAAGGGGACAGACAGAATCCTTTGGAGATCCTTGAAAGAATGATGATGTCACTAAACTGTGTTTACAATTAAAGTTTTGTGGGTTTTTTTTAGAGGATTTTATGATTAGCATAGCATAGAATTAAAAATTGGAATAGTACAGGATTTCAACAAGCAGAATTAGTGTAGCACTGCATTTTATAGCACAGCTTAGATTATGGTTTCTAATCATCTGGACCCTCTGCAAATCCTGCCAAATCTTAATACTTGCTTGCTATATGAATAGAACAATCATAACCTAGACTCGAAAGCCCATAAAATGTATGAGTCACCCAGTCAGTCCTCAAAGGAAGCAGAGGCTGGTGGATGTGTCCCTGGCCACCAGAGGATTGTGGGTCTCAGTGTCCAGCAGCAGATGTGGTCTGAGTTCCCACTTAGGGCTTGTAACTAGTTAATTTTGTAGACAGTGCTCTGTGTGCTGTTATGTCTCCCTGTTTTGTCATGGGGTCAACACCACCTGGTTGTCAGGGTGCCTGGGACCTTCAAGGCCAGTACAGAGGGAACTGGTTGGCCTGGTGCCCAGAAACCTTGAGGATGATAGGGAGGGGAAGAAGAAATCTGTTTGATTTGTCTAGTTGGTGCACAGGACTTTTAGGGCCTGATAATGAGGGGAAAGGGACAGAAAACAGCTGTTTGCCTTGTGAAATACTTGTTCCCAGAGGTCAGGAGCAGAGAGTGCTGGTCACAGTCTCAAGCTAAGCAGGACTTCTCCTTGATCAAAACATAGAAACAGCAAGCAGAGAAACTTAGAAAAACTGATGTTGGTATATTCTTGTCTTTTCTTTAGATATTTCTTACAGTGTCTGCTACTTTGAATACCAGTATGTTCACTGAAGAGCAAAGGGAGAAAGTTACCAGTATGTGTCCAAACTTAAAGAGAGAAGGAAATCCTGGAATTGAGGGCTTTGAGAAACTGACCGGAGATTTTACAGATATTGAAAAAGCTTATCACTACTTTAAGGATATCCTTGCAGGCAATGACACAAACCATGACTTTTCACAATATGAAAGTAAGAATGGTTTGAAAGAAGAAAATGGTCTGAATACTGAAGAAATTAATGAGCTTATAGTTTTGACAGCTCTGTATGAGTATTTTTGTCATACCCACAAAGAACAAATCAAACTACTGCATGAAAAATTTGGAGTGTGCATAAGAAGTAAAGCTCTTCAGGATAAAACCACATCAATACACTTATCTTCTGATAAAAATCCTGCATCATTACAAGCAGCTAGAGATTTATTTATCAATACTTTTCAGAAAAGTGTAGAAGATCTGAAACAGGAAAAAATTCCCACAACAGACAGGTACACATTAGGGGAGACAATAATGAAACTAAATGTAATGTTTAGTAGTCTTCTTGCTAAAGAGGAAGGGAATCAGTTGCTACTCCTTGGTCCAGCAAGAGAGGTTTTAGCTGCCAAAAAATTTCTAGCAGAGGAAAGTGAGAACAGACAAGTTGTAAAGAATATGAAAATATCATCTGAACTGTACAAATACAGGAGTGGAATTGAAGTTGATGCTTCTGTGTTTAAATTGCTGGAAACAGTATTAAGCAAAGAAATGGAAATCATTAAAGACAAATTTGATACAGTCATAGAAACAAAAGAGAATTCCTATGGCCAGAAGATGCTCATACTGTTTAGGCCTAAGTCAAAAACTTCTGATATGTCGTCACATGCTACAGAAAGTTTCATCAATGCATTTCAGAGGGCCTCTGCAAAGCTAAGAGAAACACTCATCAGCTCGAAGCTTTCAGAAGATCAGAAGAAAACCTTCAATGTGCCATTTAGTGGAAAACAACTCAAAGATCTTCATGCAAATCTCCAGAAAAATGAAGATAAATTAATCTTAAATGGTTTCCCAGGCCATCTTTATGCTAGTGAAAAGCACGCTATGGACCATCTTAACACTGAAGAGTCAGCACAAACTGGAAATAAGACACCATTGTCCTCTGATCTCAGCTCTCAAGGAGCTACAGGAGCATCTAAGAAGAAATTCGATGGCAGGCAAAAGAATAGTCTTTCTTCTGAAGGACAGGCTAAGGCACAGACAGAAGAAAAAGACGAGTGTCCTATTTGCATGGAGAGAATCAATAATAAAGAAACACTGAGGAAGTGCAAACATGCATTTTGCAAGAGTTGCATCTCCCAAGCCATGGCTTACAAGCCAGCCTGTCCTGTTTGTAATACTGTCTATGGAGTCTTGAAAGGAGATCAACCAGAGGGAACCATGTCAACCACAGTGATGCCTTTCTCTCTCCCTGGTTATTCCCAGTATAACACTATTCAAATTGAATACAAAATGAAAGGTGGTATTCAAACTGTAAGTATATTTAAAGATCCTTGAAATATATTTTTCCCCACAAGTAAACCACTATTGAATATAGAATTAACTATTTCCCCATTATTTTAATGCATGTCCAGGAAAGATATTTCTTTGTTCCATACAAATCCACAGTACTTTCGGGTGTGATGAGGTAATATAGTAGGAATTAAACAGTCAAATGGTAGCCTTCCATTTTATATACGCCATGGTTTCTCTCTGTCATTGGCTCTGGAGACACTGGCACAGGTTGCCCAGGGACGTGGTGGCTGCCCCAACCCTGGCAGTGTTCAAACCCAGGCTGGGTGAGCCTTGAGCAACCAGATCTAGGGAGAAGGTGTCTCTGCCCAGGACAGGGGGTTGGGACTGGATGATCTGTATGGTCCATTCCAACCCCTAAATTCTATGATATGATTCTATGAATCATCTTGCTGTCCTAGTAAAAAATCCAGTTTTTTCTGTTTCTTGTTGATTCCCCTCCCCATAATGAATTGAGTGGGTGCACTGCAACCAGAGCTCCGAGTACCAAAGGTACTGGTAAGTAATCTTTTCATCTGACATGGACCAGCTACATGTCTTTAATTTGTCCATTGGGAATGTCTGAACTGGAATCTTTGGAGTGATATCACATAAACAAAATTTTGTGAGTGTCATGAGCATTCTCTGGGGCTTTCTCTTTGCTGTGGACACCGATGGACAAACACGAATAGCTTTCCAGGGGAGAAATCAGCTTATGTTATGTGCTTGGATTCATGACTCTGAGAATGGAGTAAATGAAAAAGCTAGGGGTGGGGTGACATACATTTGGGAGAAAAGAGAGGGGGAAACAAATTGAAAAATAACAATGGATGCATGAGAAAATGTGAATGAAACTTAAAGTATCTACTTAGAAAAAACTCAACATCAGTCATCAGTCATGCTATGTCCTCCTGAATCAAAGACAAGATAAAAAGTGCTGTGAAAGCTGGGATGTGTAATTTTTATACTTTCAATGCATTTATGATATACAATGTGGTTTTGTGTTGTTTTTCTACAAAACAGAGCAACCATCCAAACCCAGGGCAATATTATGATCAAATTCACCGAACAGCATATTTACCTAACAGTAAGGAAGGGCAAGAAATTCTGGAGCTCCTCAAGAGAGCCTTTAAACAAAAATTGATTTTCACAGTGGGGCAGTCACGAACTACTGGTGCAGAAGGTGTTATCACATGGAATGATATTCACCACAAAACTAGTGTCTCAGGGGGACCTACCAAGTAAGTAATCTTCTCTTTATGTAATATTCTTACTACTAAGATATGTCAGAAAGGCTGCCCTGAATATTTTACACATTAGAGCTTTCAGATTTTGTCACCAACAAAGTGATTGTGGAATGCTCATGGATTCAAATATGAATCACCTTCACCTATTTGGACAGCTGGAACAAGGATGAGCTTAGTCTTCTGTTGCCCCTCATTCACCAGTGAGTTGTGTAAGGCATTTACTCAGTTAATACCTGCTCCGATTAGAAACTACTTGTAGTACAGGAAAGGGCAGCAAGGTCTTGATAGCACCTAAGGCTGGACTCCTCATCTCAGCCTCTCCTGTTACCTGCTGTTTTGCACCAGGAGGTGCTGATCCATTATGATCCCAGTACAGATGGCACTCAGACTTTGTGAAATGTGATTTGAAATTGTCCTTAACAGAGCTAACAGCAAGAAGGAAGAGATTGTAGTATAGATATGGTCATGTCCTTTTAGATGCTAGGAGCCATGAGTTGATTAGCATTCAGTGTGTCTCTGCTCAGAGCACTGGACACCATGCTGGCCCCATCCATAGAAAGGGTCACCCCATTTTGGTTATTCAACAGGTTTTTCTGAGTAGAAGACAACTCTGTACAGCATTTCTTGGGGACTTGCTGCACTTCTAGGTAAAGGCAAGGACATGCAAATGGAGCAATGACCAGTACTGAGGGGGAGCTGCCAGCAGCAGGGACAAGAGGAAGGCTTGAACCAGTTCTTCTGAGCTTGTCGCAGCCTCTAAGGGGCAGGTGTTGTCCTGCAAGCTCTAAAGATTTGTCTAGATCTTCTTTACTGGGCTAGGATCATAAAAGAGCAAAAAGCATCTGTTTTACTTTATCCCTCATTCTGCCCAAATTCTCTCCCTTGTTATGACTTGCTTCATACTCACTCCTGGTGACACACCACTTAATATCCAGAGGTGCCATTATGTTCATGATGTGAATGTGGACTTGGATACACTCCAGGTCTGATTTGTCTTTTTAGAAAGATGCATACCCTAACACCCTATACTTTTCATGTGAGGCAGCAGGCAGATTTTAAATTAAAGTTCTTAGTGTCAGTTTGGACAATGAAATTCAGCAGCTCCTTAAGTTTGTAGCTTTACCCTGTCTGCACCACTTCTCTGACGTGCAACAAAGGGTCTGTTTTCTCTGTAGGGTGAGAAGTGCATAAAATTTGTAGAGAGTTATAAAAATATTTTGATGAGAAGTTTTTGTAGAACTGTCAAATGCTTCATTACAGAAGTAGCCCAAATAATTCTTTTCTTCTTCTCCCAGATTTGGCTACCCTGATCCTGATTATCTGGAGCGAGTTCGGTCGGAATTGAAAGCAAAAGGAATTGAATAAAGAAATTTGTCACTCATCAACTCTGAAGTGTAATAACTGAACATATAGCAGTTAATCTACTATTCAAGCACTCAGAAGAGTGAAATTACTTTGTTCAACTGCTGTACTTAAATCACTTATATTTCACAATAGGCTAAGAGAAGTAATCTTTATTCATCAAACGAAGTATGTTCTTATCTCAAATCATTTACTTCCCTGTATGTGTAGCCTTTAGAGAATTTCATTCTTGTGAGTGCAGCATCAGTCCTTGTTGCACTTGTTGAATGTCAGATTGTGGATCTTGCTTTACCAGTGAATCTGATCTGCACTTTTCCCCAGAAGTCTTCAGTCTGACTACCAAAACCATTAGATCCACAACTGGCTTTGATTTGATGAAACATTTCTGTTAGCTTTACGTTGCTATGCCTGTCATAATGGTTAGCATCATGTAACCCACCTAACAGAAAGATTATATGCAGCTGCTACAGTGTTAGCTGTGATCAGGCTTCTTTCCTTTTTTGTGGTAGAAATGGCATTAGTTATTTGGGTTTTGCACAAGAAATTAGCATGGATCATGTGTGGGAGCATGTGGTTGCTGCTGTATTTTTAGCTCTGCAGAAGTGTTGAATGCTCAGAGCAATGCTGGGTCAAATGGAAAGTAACAGTGTCCATCTCTGACACAGGATCCTAGTTCTGTGCTCTCTGTCATGTTTAAGCTTAAATACAACTTTCAAATCAGCTTTGCAACTGTAAAACTGTATTCTTCCCATTGCTTCCAATAGAGGTTTAAATTGTATCATAAAGCTACTTTGTTGCTAATCTGCACAGTCTTAATAACCTGCTAATTACCTTTGTGGTACTAATAGCCTGTTAATTACCTGTGTGGTGGTGGGTGGAAAACAGAGACATCATTTTTAGTGACCTGAACCATGTTTGTAAGCTAGCTGAATACAACTAATAAATAAAATATAAAAATACCATCTGTTCATTCCTGCATTCATTTGTACAGGTTTTTACTCCTGTTTGAGATACACATGGCTGTGTATTTTTTAACGTTTAGGAGATCCCCTGCAACACCAAGATTTGGGGCTATTTGGACTCCATGCCACTCCACTTTTTTTGTAAAGATTCCCACATTGTGACTAGGCAGTTCTGCTTTACCACCTTGACCTTCAGATTTCATATTATTGGGCACTGTTTGGTTTCCCTGTGGGTTGGCATGTGCTTCTGACTGTGGTTTTGTGTTACAGTATTTGTTTTAACATTTCCCACTATTCCATGTTCCCCCCTTTTCTGTGCAGTAAAATACCAGCATTCCAGTTGTTTCTAAATGACTGAGACAAGCTGTTGTTGTGCTTTGACCCCAGCCAGCAACTACACACCATGCAGCTGATTGCTCATCCCCACAATCTTGGTGGGGTGGAGAAAGGAAAGGTAAACCTTGTGCCTTGAGATAAGGACAGTTTAATAGCTGAAACAAAATTAAATATACTAATACTAAGAAGTGTAATAAAAAGGAGACAGAGGGAGGAATAAAACCCTAGAGAAACAAGTGATGCACAATGCAGTTGCTCAGCACCTGCTGACCTGCCTGTCTCTGAGCAGCAATCGCCCGCACCAACTGACTCCCCCCAGTTTCTATACTGAGCATGATGCTCTATGGTATGGAATATTCCTTTGGGTCACCTGTCCTGGCCGTGCTCCTTCCTGGCTGCCTGCACACCTGCTCACTGCCAGAGCATGGGAAACTGAGAAGTCCTTGACTTGGGGCAAACACTCCTCTGCAACAACTAAACCATCAGTGTATTATCAACATTGTTCACATACCAAATCCAAAACACAGCTGGTGCAAAACTGTACCAGCTACTAAGAAGAAAATTAACTCTATCCTAGCCAAACCCAAGACAGCTGTGAGGATTAAATCTCCCCAGCTTCTGTCAGTCTCTCTTTTCACTTGCTGTCCCAGTAAGCAAACACTCCTCTGCAACAACTAAACCATCAGTGTATTATCAACATTGTTCACATACCAAATCCAAAACACAGCTGGTGCAAAACTGTACCAGCTACTAAGAAGAAAATTAACTCTATCCTAGCCAAACCCAAGACAGCTGTGAGGATTAAATCTCCCCAGCTTCTGTCAGTCTCTCTTTTCACTTGCTGTCCCAGTAAGCCAGTTCATGGTGTCAGACCCGTACCAGATAACCCACTTGCTCCCGTTTTGTCTGTGGCAAAGTTTGCAGGCTGAGTTCTGCAGCAGAGTCCTGTTTACTGTCATGGAAAGCTCCCCAGCCTTTATCCTATAACAAGCTGTACAGACCTTTACTTTCTATTCATGGCTGTACTGTTTAGGAATAAATGTACTCGTTTTTTAATCACAGTCAGGAATTTCACCTGGGTTACAGCAAAGGAGGAGAGCACGGACCTGGGCTAGTGGACAAAACAGTTCATTAGGAAACAATGGGTATATCAGACACCAGCTGCAAAACAAAGGCATCCCCATGGGTCTCTCAGCAGTGTGTCTGATGATATCTGTGCTTAGCTGGCATCCACCTGTGCTTATCATCTTTAATGACATTTTGTTATTTATCTATTTCCTTATTGAACTTTCAGCAAAGTTGAGGGGGGAAATCGTTTTTCTGCTATTTTAGTGTCCCATATTTGGCCACACTGGTAAAACACGCAGCATGAAATAGCTGAAAACTGTAACCTTTGCAAGGGGAAGGTCCTGAGCACTCAGTAGAAAATGCCTCAGCTAGTTGACACGTTGTTCTGAGAGAAATACTCTTTCATTGCAATCTTGCACAGTTGCCTAAGCATCTCCGACAGAGAATGATGAAAACTTTTCGTCACGACTGGGTTTGAAAGTGTAAGGCAGGGAGAGCGAGTGTTATCCGGAGCTTAAACCACGACCCGCTCGGGCGCTGGAACAGCTGTGTTTGTGACACACCGCGGAGGAACGAGGCTGTGGGTTACGGTCCCCGAGCTGCTCCGGGACGAGAGGAGCCGCTCGGCGAGCACCCGGGGGTGGCTCCTGTTCCCGGCACGGGGCGGAGCCTGGAGGTTCAGCTTTCCTCGAAGAAACGAAACCGAAAGCGCCGTGAGGAGGCTCGTCCAGACTATCCATGGAGGGACAGCGGCTCGCCGGGTTCCCGC
>NW_008655744.1:0-1142 GCF_000695815.1 Acanthisitta chloris
CCCCATCTTCTTGGGGTCCCCCATCTTCCTGGTACCCCCCCATCTTCTCAGGCCACTCACTGTGTTCTGGTACCCACCTCATCTTTTCATTGTCCCCCACCATCTTCCTGGTATCCCTTCACCTCCTTCGTGTCCCCCCCATCTTCTCAGTATCCCCCTAACTGGTGTGTCCCTCATCTTCCCAGTATGCCACTAATTGATATGTCCCATCTTCTCAGCATCCCCCTAACTGGTGTGTCCCCCATCTTCCCAGTATGTCCCTAATTGGTACGTCCTATCTTCTCAGTATCCCCCTAACTGGTGTGTCCCTCATCTTCCCAGTATGCTCCTAATTTATATGTCCCATCTTCTCAGCATCCCCTTAACTGGTGTGTCCCCCATCTTCCCAGTATGCCCCTAATTGATATGTCCCATCTTCTCAGTATCCCCCTGACTGGTGTGTCCCCTCATCTTCCTGGTATCCCCTCACCTTATCCATGTCCCCCCATCTTCTCAGTATGCCCCTAATTGATATGTCCCATCTTCTCAGTATCCCCCTGACTGGTGTGTCCCCTCATCTTCCTGGTATCCCCTCACCTTATCCATGTCCCCCCATCTTCTCAGTATGCCCCTAATTGATATGTCCCATCTTCTCAGTATCCCCCTGACTGGTGTGTCCCCTCATCTTCCTGGTATCCCCTCACCTTATCCATGTCCCCCCATCTTCTCAGTATGCCCCTAATTGATATGTCCCATCTTCTCAGTATCCCCCTGACTGGTGTGTCCCCTCATCTTCCTGGTATCCCCTCACCTTATCCATGTCCCCCCATCTTCTCAGTATGCCCCTAATTGATATGTCCCATCTTCTCAGTATCCCCCTGACTGGTGTGTCCCCTCATCTTCCTGGTATCCCCTCACCTTATCCATGTCCCCCCATCTTCTCAGTATGCCCCTAATTGATATGTCCCATCTTCTCAGTATCCCCCTGACTGGTGTGTCCCCTCATCTTCCTGGTATCCCCTCACCTTATCCATGTCCCCCCATCTTCTCAGTATCCCCCTAACTGGTGTCTCCCCCCCATTTTCTTAGTGCCTCCCCCATTGGGGTGTGTTCCCCCTCTCATCACTGTGTCCCCCACACTGTCCCTGTCCCCAGCATCCCCC
>NW_008655745.1:0-2460 GCF_000695815.1 Acanthisitta chloris
ATAAAATTAAATAAAATAGTATATGAATGTAAATAATGATACTGTTACATTTAATGGTGCATAGTGTTCCTTTACTGGATATTTTACATACAATAATCAGATAATAGAATCACAGAATATTTGAAGTTGGAAGGGACCCATGAGGACCATCAAAATCCAGCTCCTGGCCCTGCACAGGACATCCCCAAGAATCACATCGTATGCCTGAGAGCATTATCCAAATGTTTACTGAACTGTGGTAGGCTTGGTGCTGTGACCACTTCCCTGGGAAGCTTCTTCCAATGCCCAACTACCTTCTGGGTGAAGACCCTTTTTCTAATATCTAACCTATACCTCCACTGGCACAACTTCAGGCTGCCAGAGAGAAGAGATCCGTGCCTGTCCCTCTACTTCCCCATGTGAGGAAGTTGTATACAGTGATGAGGTCTCCCTTCAGTCTCTTCTCCAGGCTGAACTTTGAATGCTGAATTGTTATAGAAAGCAGAAACAAAGGTCTTTGCAGACATTTCTTTAAAGCAGCTTGTGAAAAGTCCCTGCACAATCCTTTGGAACATGTATGAAGATGGAAAGAGAAAATCCTGTTTCAGAATCACTGCAGTACTTCAGAGTGGAACATTGTTATTGTTTGCAGGCTTTTACAGAGACATATGAGGAGAATCAAACATTGGATGCTTAGGTTCCCATAAAAATCCCAGGCATAATCAAGTTAAAAGGAAAGACTAGGGAAAACAACAGAAATGAAAGTAATAGCATGTGCTTTCTCAATTCTTTTCGATGTCTGAATGTATTGGTGTTCTCTTTTTCACTATCTGATGTTATTTATTTATGGCACTCAGAAGGATAAAGTATCAAATTTCTTTCTCCTGGAGTTCTGAGCAGAACGTAAACAATTGATTGTATCTATGTCTTGAAAGGGAGAAAAGGATTATATAGAGCAGAGCTTTACAGATTAATGGAGGACTGGCAAATGAGAAAAGAAAAAATAACTGAAAACAGAAATAGTTGCACTGAAAACACTATAAATAACATCCCTTGTTTCTGAATTTGTCTGATGTTATGAAACTATATTTTAGCATTGTATGCTATTAAAAGAGTTAATATTAAGAAAATGGTTTATACTTTCAGATCCCTTAGGTGATTTTACCTTAAATCAAGCTGTATGTAAATACGCTTTTTTTCAGTAACTTCACGTAGTTTGGACTCATCAAGCAGTATCATTGCATTTACTGTTGTGTAAAAGTGGCTATAAGTGCCAGATATTATCCTATAGTATCTATTGGTAATAGTTGTATATCAGAGCTTAAAATTAATTCTAATCCTAAAGCAGTGATAAGGAAAATTAGGTTTTCTATTAAATTATCCTTTGGCATATGTTTGTGGATGATTAATAGACAGTGATCATAATGAACTGAATAAGTGTTATAATCTGAAACTGGAGTTTCTGTTTGAGATAGAATTTGATCAACCAAGGTCAATCGACTTAAGTGTACTTTTAAGGTAGCCGAGACTGCCTAAGGTCTGGCAAACCTGCCAGCATAAAACTAGAGAAAAAACTTCCATTGCTCCTGATTTTCCATCTGCTGGAATACATTCAAGCATTAATAAAAGCTTTGGGGATCCTTGGATGAAATACTGTGCACAAAAAGAAGGTAAAGTACAATCTCACCACACGCAAAGTGAGTTAAGTTCTAAGAAAAACATTTCTGCCCCAACTCAGTCCTGTATTCCAGCATATGACACTTCAGTGTAGTTTCCGTGTTCAAATAGAAATACTTTCTTGTCCTTAGGTGGGAAAGTATCCCCCTGAGTTATAAAGTGTTTTGAATTCCCTTCCTCTAACAGCAGGAACTCCATTACTGAACCTGTAGGCAGAGTTCCCTTCGATGTCTACAGTCTGCCCACTGTCAGCCAGCTCTAGAGCAAGTTGAATATATTTTCTTTTCTTGTTTTGCCTGTCTCAAGTAGCTTTTGTGGATATTTCTTCTTCAGGGTAGAGAACAAAAGAATCCAGGCTTCTTACATGCTTCCCAAACCAACAGTCCATGCAGCAATGTGAATAGGAAACAGTTCATCTGAATCTCAGAGAGTTAATGTAGGTCCCAGAAAGAGCTGAATCATCATGAAAGTGTCTAAGACTTAGGAGGAAAATATAATTTGAAGTCAAAGTAGCTACTGTTTCTTCATGATATATGTTTGTGGGGCATCCAATACCAGTTACTTGGGGAACCTCCTTTTAGAGTGACTGAAAAAGCACAGAGGAAATCACACAATAATTTCTGAGGCTTTTCAAAAAAATCTTTGCCACTCTTCCTAGAGGTGAAGCTCTCAGTTTGCAGCCATTTTGGGCATAACTTCTTACGTGAGGGAAAAGTTTGTACAAGAACGAAGTCATATTAGGTGCCATGGTACCTGTTTCAAAATTGACTAAGAGAATCATAGTGTGTCATGGTTTAACCCCAG
>NW_008655746.1:0-7117 GCF_000695815.1 Acanthisitta chloris
GGGTTTGGGGGGTTTTGCTTGGGGCTTTTGGGGGATGCTCTGCACCCAGCAGAGGTCCTGGGACCAACTGGAGACTTTGCACGTGTCCCAGGGGTTTGTCCCCGTCGTGGCAAAGGACACCGTGGCTGGCAGCTCGTTCCCATCGTGGTGGGGGACACCGGTGGAGTGTGTTTTTTTTGGGATGAGCACAGCGGTGCTGTGCAGGTTGTGATGCAGGGTTGGCAGCCTCCTGGGGGTGCTGGCAGGGGGGCTACAGGTGCCAGACGAGGAGCTGACACGGGGCTGAGGTGGCAGACGGTGAGTTAGAGCTGCCTGACACTCCCAAAGTTGTGCTGTGTGGGAGGGGAGAGAGGGGTCTGCACCAGCCTGCACTGCCAGTGGCTTTCCAGGGCTGCTCTGCCTCCGAGGTGTCAGCGATTCGCCTTGATCGCTTTATAGTCTCCGCACGAATCCGTTAATATCAAATCAATCTTTTACTCTAGGGGTGCATCTTATGAATTCTGATGGATGCTTTCCCTTACGCTGTTTGCTGTAGGAGAAACACAGGCAGCTTGTATGCAGATGGGGCACTTGTATGCTGCACAATACAGCTGAGCATCATCCCTTTTCATTCCCTGAATGAGTTACAGGTGTGCGTGGTGCATTGCTCAGGTAGCAGAGCAGCTCTCCATAGGTGTCAGAACAGTGTGGCTGGATGAGCAGAGAGCAGCCCAACCTGTTTCAGAGGGCACTGGGGAGTCAGCTCGTGGCTGGGGTGTTGGGTTGTGCTGCCTGTGCTTCAGGCAGCCCCGGAAGGACCTGAGCTGGTTAATCCAGGAACGCTGGGACTTGGGGAAGGAGCACAGGGACAGTGAGACGTGAGCGTGGAGCAGGTGAGCTCAGAGGAGTTAGTCTGCTGGTTTCTCTGCAACAGTGAGCAGTGTGTGCCCCCACATGGGGCTGGCTGCTCCCTCTCTCAGCCCTGGAGTAACAGGGCTGCAGCACAGAGCAGCTGCTCTTCCCCGAGCCAGGCATGGAGATGGGAAAGCAGAGCGTGTCACACTCTCCACGAGCTGGCGTCAGTTTGAGCAGAGGGTGCTCTGCTCACCTGTGTGCTCAGGAGGGCTTTGCAGGGGGGCAATGCTTGGTGCACAGCGTGGTGTGGGGTACAGGCTCTGGCTCTGTGAGTTCTGTGCTGCTGAGAGGCGTTGGTCTCCTGTCTGCCTGTCTCCCACCACTGCCACTGCCAGACTTTGGGATGCTGCCTGTGCTGGGCACATCACTGTTCCTTGCTCCTTGCCAGGGACCTGCTGGGACACACTTGTCATCACCTGATGTAAGTGGGGGCCATGGCACAGCTGGAGAGCAGAGGGCACATTTCCTTGTGCTCTTCCTAATTGAACTGCAACAATGATTAACCTGAGCTGGAACGAGCAAGGCAGTTTAAAGAAGGACAATCCCCTGGAGAGCTGCCTTTGGCCTTGGTGCTCTTTTCCTCACTGTCAGGATTTGTCTCCTGGTGGAGTGTGGGGGTTTGGGGCAGTGAGGCAGTGCTGGTGGAGGTCAGAGCAGGATGGGTGCGTGCTGTGGAGAGGCTGAGCCCCTTCCCAGGGGAGCCCCTGCAACTCCAGCCGAGCCTGCTGCCAGCAGAGGGCTGACTTGGATCTCCTTTTTTATTTATTTTATTTTTATTTTGAAGCTTCTGGCCTCTTTTCTGTGCTGTTTGCAGGAGGGGATGTCTGGGAAGCAGCCAGCCTCACAGCAGTGGGGCATTTTAGCTTTCCCATAAGAAACTCTCCATCCCCCATGTGCTGGCACTTAGAGAGAAGCCTTTGCCCCTAAAGCACTTGTTTTCTACCCATTTTCCCCCTTGGCATCTGCTCCTACCCAGGTTCTCCAGTGCATCTCTTCTATGCTGTCACCCACTCCCTTTTCCTCTTCAAGTCTAGCTTTGCCTGCTGCAGTCAGGTTTTAGGCCTCCAGCTCCCATTTGCTCCCAGTCTGTCCCATCATTTCTGGCATTGCTGGTTCCCAATGGTCCCTCTCTTCTCTCCCAATTTCCCTGCTGCTGCCCCTCTGCAGCCTCTGGGTAGTGAGCAGCTTTCCATCTTCCCTTGGGATCTGGATGTGGGCAAGGAATCGCACAGTGCGAGCCAAAGGAGAGGCATCAGCAGTGGGTTGAAGGCAGGAGCCCAAAGGTGAAGCATCCTGAGGATGGGGCTGTGTTTATTTGCAGGCTGTGATATCCTGTGGAGAGCCAGGAAGGGAAAAGTGCCCTGGGATGTCTTTCCATGTGGGTGGTGTTGTGGCAGATGGGGTGTTCTCCCAGTAAATAGTCTGTGCACCCACAGTAGGAGCAGATGTGGTGTCCTTTCTGTCCTTTTTCAAGTGGTACTTGGTGCTCAGATGAAGGAGTTGGGCTTGGAAAAAAATCAGAGACCTGTAATTCCAGCTCTTGCAGAATTAGTCCTAATCTTGCTAGGTCTGGAATGGCCAGGTCTTATCCCATCCTTGTTCATCCTGCTCGTGAGATGGGCTGAGCCTGCAGGACAGGGCTGGTGGGAGCTCTTTGCTTTCCAAGATGAGCTCTTTAACCACCCGTTGCATTGTGAGAGAGAGCAGAACCACATGGAGGAAGCCTGGAGGCTTTTCAGGCTGGTTGTGGTTTTCCTGTATTGGATTTTGGGCTCTTCCATTTCCAGCTCTCCACCCTTTTTCCGAGGGAGGCTCAGCAAAATCCTTGCAGAAACTCAGGCTCCATCTACAGGCAACTTCTAGGTCATCTGAGATCAGCAGCAAATAATTTCCCTGTTTTAAGAAGAGATTGTTGATAATTCACTACTTTCTATTGTAAGAACAAACAATTCCTGTAATAATCAGACACCTTTGCTCTCTGGGGAATGCAAGGCAGTTTGGAAATTCTCGGTGTACTATTAAAAATAAAATCAAGCTGCCTCTTTCCTGACTCTGAAACACAAACCCTTCTGCTGTGTAGTGGGGCAAGGGTTCAGGTGGCAGCAGTAACCAGTATTACCCACCAGTTTGGGACATGAAACAGAGCAAGGAGCAGACTGGTAACTGTCAGAGAGGCTGAAAAAGGTCACTTTTTAATTTCCCAGCTGAGATTTGATCTGGAAACAAGGATTAAGTTTCTCCTTTTGGGAAGAATGCCATTGAGTCTCTGCTTTCTCCACATGCTGTTTCTTGGATCTGTGCCCTGGAGCTATGGGGTATGGACATCCATCCCTGGGGTTGCTGTGGGGACATCACTGGCTGGTCATGGTTGGCAATCCCCATCAGTGGAAACCTTGGACTGGGTTTTATCCCAGTGGTGGAAGCATCTTCAGTGCTGAACTGCTGGAGTATGAGCCAGAGGGCAAATGCTGCTGCTGTGGCAAATATTCCAGTGGTGTTCAAATGGGGATGTAAATGGGCTCGTAGGGCTGTGCCGCCGGCAAACCAACCTTTATAACAGGCATCAGTACAGTTCATAAAGACATAAACCAACAGCTGCTCAAAATTTCAAGGCTTTATCGTTCTATTTGTATTTAAGAAATACTGCTGGCTTATTTTTTTCAAGGCAAAGAGAGTGTTTCAGTGGTTGGAGGGGAGTAGACGGGAGATGGAGCGTGCTGGGTTTTCTCCTGGGATGTTGCCACAGAGCCAGCAGGACTTGAGGAGGCTCCTCTGTTACTCTCAGCCTTAGTTTCCCCATCTGTAAACCGAGGTTAGCAGCAGGGGTTTGTCAGTGATGATTAGCATGAGTGTTCAGAGGTGATACAAAAAACATCAGGCACGTGTAATTAGGCTTTTCCCTAAACTAACTAATAGAGAGAGGCTTTTTCTCTGTACTTAAAGGCAAATTTTCAAGGCAAATCCCGTGCATTTCTCTGCTTCTGGTGAACTCATGGCCTCCCCCACCTCTTGTCCATGAAGGAGACCAAAAAACCAGGATAGCTTTGCTCATCAGCATCCAAAACTCTGTGCTGGTTGTATTCCCTCAATTAGCGACTAGGAGAACAATTCCAATTAAAACTAAAAAGCCCGAATAAAACATCACGAGATGCTGTTCTTCCATTTATTTTTGCAATTATAGTTTTAATTATTTCTGACAATGACACTGCTTTTTTTTTTTTTTTCCATTTGGTGTAATAACCTACCACAGTCTATTTTCCAGCACACGACGAGACCTCAGTAAAACACAACCAGCAGGAGCAGGCGGCAGGACCACAGTCTCTGGGCATAGGTCTGGGAAGTCAGGAAATCAGGTGTTTTTTTTTCCCCCTCTCTCAAACTGCTGATTTTCCATGTACCTACCTGTTAATGGGGGTTGTGACACTCACCTGCCTCCGTGCAATGTGCAGCCACAGAACCTGGCAGAGAACAGAAGGCTGAACGCAGCCACGTCTCTGCTGTTAAATCCTAGCGGGAGGAGAGTCACTGCTTTTTTGTGTGCAAATGCTAAAAGCGTGGGGATTAGAGAAGAGCAGATTAGTGAGGACTTGCTCCATTGCTGCCCCCTCCTTTCTCCCCCCCCTCCCTTTTCTCCTACCCAAAAAGTTTTCTGGAGCAGCTAAATATATACCTGCCGTTTCCAAGGTAGAGCTCGCTGCGTGGTGGAGCTGTAATTGGCGACTCAGTGAAATTACAGCCACGGATTCTGGCATTTGGATCCTCCTGGCTGGCATAATAATTTCTCCCTAGGTAGCTGGTATTTAACTTGTCTTATCTGCTCCTGATAGTTGTAATTACAGTGCCCGCTAATTTCACTGTAATATTGCAGCCGCTGGAAGGGTGGTTGGGGAAAGGTCGGGGGGTTGCAGGAGGGCTCTCTCCTTCCCAGCCTGCTGCACCAAGGGCATGATGCTGCCAAAATGCAGATGCTGAGGTCATGAAGCTCCACAACCTCTGTGGTCATGTCCTCTTCCTGTTGTTGATGGGGATGGAGCAACCTCACAACCCTCCACCACAACGTTGTCCTTGCTGGCATCGGAGGAGGAGGTGCTGGATGGAATGTGAAGTCCTGATGTCCTTGCTGGGATGAAGCTTGGTCTCTTATCTCGTGTCAGGGCTTGCTGGTTTGTGTGAGGTCACTGCTTGGGTTGTGTGGGGAGAGGTTGGTGATCCCTGAGGTTGGTTGTCCTTGAGGTTGGTCTACCCTGAGGTTGGTTGACCCTGAGATTGGTGGTTCTTGAGGTTGGTTGACCCTGAGGCTGATTGTCCCTGAGGTTGGTGGTCCTTGAGACTGGTTGTCCTTGAGGCTTGTCCCTGAGATTGGTGGTTCTTGAGGTTGGTTGTCCCTGAGGCTGGTGGTCCCTGAGGTTGGTTTGTCCCTGAAGTTAGCTGTCCCTGAGGTTGGTTGTCCCTGCTCAGGAGCACAGTCCTGCTGTGCATGGGGGAGATTAGGGGCTGACTTTGGGGGGATTCAGGGCTGGCTTTGGGGGGATTCAGGACTGGCTTTGAGCAATTCACCTTCAACCAGTGTCTCTTTAGCTGCTGCTTGTGCCAACACCTCCTGCAGAGCCAGCACCAGGCAGGAGATGCTTTGCTGTGGGTGTAGGACTGGACTTCAGCGTCAGAGAGCTGGAGAGCCCTGCTCACACAGAGGTTGTAAGCAGAACACTGGGGTTTTGCTGCAGAAAAGTCTGTTTTAGAGAGTGCAGCAAGCTGGTGGGGCTCTGCAGAGGGAGGAGGAGACCCTTACTCACCTCTCCCAAGCCCTGGGAAGGTCCTCTTGCCTAGCAGAAAACCACCCCCCACGCTTAGTTTTTAAGCTCCACTACCCAGAAATAGTTACAAGCAGTGATATTTACCTCCAGGGGATGAGCCTGAACTCTTAGTAATCCTTTCACTCTAGGGTACACGAGATCTTTTTGCAAGGATAATAAACTCCCTGGTAGGAGCTGTCCTCCCCTGGATCACGTAGGCTGCTCCAGGAGCTCAGGTCTTTGTTTCTGGAACAGGATTAGGTGTTAACTCTGCAAAACTGAACGAGGGCACGGTGCCTGTCTTTCACATCCCTGCTTCCAGAAGAGTTTCTGTCTGTTCCCTTGGCTGCTCTCACAGTTTGTCTCCTCCTTGCATTCCTCAGCCCTAAACCACAGATGCTTTTTACAACAGCTGGACATATTGTTTTAAGTGATAATCTTTAGATACTGCAGCCGAGCAGACAGTTCATAAGAAATATCTGATTCAGTGACTATCACTTCTTCTGCTGTCCTTGTGAGCAGCCTTTGAGGGTTAGGATGTGCTGGTTTTTCTGCCTTTATTTTTTTAAAAAAAATGAGAAAAATAATTTCCCCACGGCCCTTGCCAAAAATATTTAGTCTGTAATGGGTTGCTTACTGCAGGTTTGATTTGATGTGTAGGTCTTGTCTTCCCTGACAGACAGGACCCTTCAAGGTCAGATCTGTAGTGTGAAATACTCGCATTTTATACTTCTGTTTCCCTATGACTATTTCCCAAGATTGGCTTAAAATGAGTTGTTTCCATGACTATAGTCACTTGATGGACTTGTTCCTTGGGATACAAATGGGTCTCCAAGTCTGTTTCTCTGTGGAGGGGGAGGATAATGAGAACAACAACTGTTGTGGTGTAAACTGTAAATTTAAGATTTTTTTTTCTAATACTCTAAAATATCAGTAAATTGTGCTGTTGCTGTTGCTGTACTTTGTGCCATCTCCAGTGCTGGTGGGTTCAGAGTGAGGAAACTGGGGGAGATGTCACATAGAGCATCTTGTTTTTCCTTCCCTCAGTGTATCAAGGCTTGTGTGTGATGTCACCTCCAGGCTGGAGCTGGAGAGAACAGAAGTAGGAGCCCAGGAGGGAGAAAGTGGAAGAAGAGAAAGAAAAGTTTGGAGGGAGGAAAGGAAAATGTCAGGTGCAAGAAGGGAATGGACAGGGAGAAAACCAGAGCATTGGAAAGGATGAAGCAAAGTGAAGTCCACGACTGGTAACTCCCATTGTGTGAAGTTCAGTGTTATGGGATGAGCTGGACTGAGATGTGGAGGACTTTGGCTTCACCCAGCTGGTACCCAAGTCCCAGCACCATTCCCAATGGGATAGTGCATCCCTCACCTCCTGTGTTTTACATCTTCCCTGTGTGTGTGCATGTCTGTGTATACATATATATATATAT
>NW_008655747.1:0-12177 GCF_000695815.1 Acanthisitta chloris
ATCAACAACACTGACCACAAACTTTTCTACTCTTAAAAATTCAGGGTCTGGATCTGCAGGTGAATCATGTCCTCAAATTTTATCACATGGGATAAACAGCAACTTAGTGCAGCGTTTGCATATATACAGATGGAACCTGTAAATTAATACCTTCACAGGTGTCACAGTTGGCCACATCTTTTAGAGACTCAGAGACAAGTACCCTTCAAAATCATAGAAACTATAGCATTGGCCTAAGGTATACACAGTGGTATTTTTGTGAATTCTAAAAATCCTTCACAAAACTGAGTATTCCTCTATGTCATTCCCACAAGCAGTCTAACAGCTCCCAATTGGGGGAGTAAGCAGAGAGATAAAGTAAATTGGCTTTCCACAGCCAGAAGCTGGGAAAGAACATTTCAGGGTCTCTCTGACCTTCAAACACTCTGGTTTGGGCTAGGAAGGACTGATAGGTGCAGCACACATAACCTCTCCCACATGCTGCTTCAGATAGGGTTGGAAGAATGAGAAATGAAATGCTGGGTCAATGTGGTGCTTGATGCTTTGAAGGTGTCACAGATAGAAGCACAGAGGTTAATGTGGACATGGGGGCTATAGACACACCATGTAGGGCAACTTGTCTGCTACAGTCAGCTACAGGACTGTGCAGCTATCAGTCCTTACAGGGTGTCCACTCTACTCTCCACAGGCACCTCTGTGGTCAGCATCTCTCCACTGCAAAGAGAAGGAGAGGGAGTCATGCTTGAACTCTGAGCCTGAGCACAAACATCCAGAGAGTTTTGGCCTACCCCATCACTAGCACAGTGGAGACAGATCTGTAATGCCCCATTTGGTGACAATGCTGTAGCACATGGAGAGAAGCAGGACTCAGTAGCCTCTCCTGAAGGTATAAAAGTCCAAAACTTAGCTCTCAATCCTTCACTGGAGAACATCATTTGAATGTATGGGATAAGGCTTATACAATCGGCTCTGCTACATCTGCAGCAGTGGACTTTGATTTTGTAATGCGTTTCCATGTGTGTTGTTCATTTTGAAACAGCATACATGTAGCTTCTAGACAGGAAGTTAATGAGGGTGTACAAACAGTTGCTTGCATTTGAAGGCAAGGGCAAGTAGATAAGCTCAGCAAGCCACCCACTTGGCTGAAAACAGAACAGTGGAATAAAGAAAGATATTCTTGTAACGTGAGGCACATCTTCGATTTTATGGCTGGATTACTTTACTTTTGAAGATCTCAGTCGATGTGACATCTTGCAACTGGCTATGTCCAGATAAATGCATTGTGGATCTCTTTGTAGAGACAGAGAGTGACTTCTGTGTCCACACAGGACATTGTAGCCTTACTTCAAATTGCACATATTTGTCTGCTCTTTTGCTGTTCAATCATCTGAGTTAACAGGATGAGAGTCACCTCATAAAGAAACTCCTAACTGTGTTCAAGCTCCTGTAAAAATAAACCAAATCCACTGTTCCTGTAAGAAGTTGAAGGTTCTTGCAATACAGCCACAAAGTTAACACTTAGGTATTTTTTTCAATCCTGAGGAGAGTCTGGGAATTCAGAGCTTGGACTGACCAGATCCTCAGTGATTCTGTCACTTTCAGGACAGAACCAGCATCTCTTAGAATCAAATTCTGGCCTTCAAATTTGGGCTATCTCAGAGGTCCAATGCATCACAGAAAAATTTGGCTTTAACCCTAACCACGCCTTAAGTGAGCAATCAGAAGCTGAGGAAGTGATCACAGATATTGACTGCAAATTAGGGAATAAGCATTTAACTCAAGCTATTCCTACCAATCTGATAAAGCCAGAGAGTGAACACAGTCTTGTGCTCTATCCAGCCATGCATTAAACAAGTGATCAAGCTGGGAAAATTCTGATGAGATACAACACCTAAAATATGTACAGAGACAGACTGGTATGGACTTCTGAAATATGTTGGTGCTGCACATTTTTCTGCAATGTCACACAAATGTTGAGATAAAGTTTGGACAGGTGGACAGTAAGGGAAGTTAGCAGCTGGCTGCTTTATTTGGGCCAAAGGGTTAGGGTTGTAATCAGCACTACAAACTGGTGGTTGGTTATAAGGTGAATTCTTCAGGGCTTGATAGTGTTTAGTATTTTTCTTAATGAGTTGTCTCAGGAACATTCACAGTGTGTTTGGGGGAGCATTTGACACACAGGAGGAAAAGGATTGCTGTTCAGAGGGATCTTGACAGGTAGGAGAGAGCAGCTGAGAGAAACCTCACAAAGTTCAACAAAGTGAAATGCAAAGTTCTGCAGCTAGTATGCAGTAGCCCACAGAATGGTACAGGATAGGGACTCACTGGACAGAAAAGAGGTTCTCAGAGAGTTGATGGACAAAGAGCAGAACAGGAGTCAGCAGTGTGCCTTCACAGCAAAGAAGGCTAGCTGCAGACTGAGATGCCTAAGCAAGCATACAGTCAGTAGGCTGAGGATGAGATTATTCTCCTCATTCAGGCCGCAGCTGCAGTACTAACAAGCCTAGCAAACAGCTTCAGGATGGTTGGAGCCTAGAACACATGGCATACAAAGAGGGGCTGAAGCAGGTGTGTTTGTCCAGCCTCAAGAAAACTCAGTCTGGCTCTTCATGCTGGCTACAGGTCCCTACTGGGAAGGCATAGAGAAAATGGGGTTTGACTGTTCTAAGGGATGGAATAAGAAGCAAAGGAGGCAAGTTAATGCAAATTCTGTACTTATATTCCATATCAGGTTCTAGCACTTCTGGTCTCATTTGAACTAATTTTTCTAATTATATTTCTTCAATATTAGCAACAGGATTCATATTATAAAGATGACACTCAGCAAGAGTAAGGCAACTAGAACCTGATCTGTGACTGAAGAATGCTATATATTGTACCTACAGTTAGCCTAATTTTTTATGAAGCATGAAATCAGGAAGAGAAGTTTCATGTTAGCTTACAAAAACATTCACAAAGGAAGAACAACTCAGACCAGCTGGATTTATGAAGTTACCACAAATTAATTAAGCTCTTGTCAAATGTAACTATTACCCACCCAAATTAAAGACTAAATAAAAATTAATTTTTTTCCTAAAACTTGTGCATTCTATCTGCAAAAAAGAGGCCTTGTTAAACAATACTGGGCTCCTGTATAGCCATTACATTTGTATAACAAGGATGCTATTACTTTGTAGGCAGAAGAGCTTTCTTTTAAAGCCACATCACATGTGCACACAGGACAAAGAAGTGATGACATTTAATATGTTTCCATTCAAAAATAATTTCTAAAACCAAGAAAACACCACTGAATTGACTTACTAGGACCTCCCAGTAACTCCTCCTCCATTGACAGAAGGAAGCAGGAAGCACATCTATGAATGCTTTGGCTCTCCTGATAACAATTACAGAATTCTGGGATACCCCTGGCATAAAATGAAATGATGTTTTGACTGTTGGCACTAGCTGCAATCACAGGTTTGCTCTAAGATCCTGTCTGTGTGATCCCTGAGATCTCCATTTCTTTCCCTCACAGCTAATATATGCTGCAAAGAGCTTCCTCCTGAAAATAACAGATCTTTCCATACAGCAACATGTACACAGAGAAGCTCTTGTACTTCTGTATTGTATAAATATCTTCCTTTAATGCTGCTGTGTGTACAAGGTGTTTCACATCCAGTTCCTTCCCCTTTCCATTTGTGCAGGAGCAGTGAACAAGACACTACCCATGTGGTTTGTGCTGCTGACCAGAAAGATATTTTTGTTTTGCTGTTACTGGCTGCTTCAGTTACAGTGCCTCATAACAAAGCCCATGTCACTGTCATCCCAGCACACACACATTCTGCCTCACTGGGCCAGCAGAGAGTCTGTGCAATACTACTACAGGACCATTTCTTTCCTCTGTTCACCACAAGCTTAAGAATCCCTGCTTTGGGGAAGTACGGTTTCATCTCTGCATGTATCTTAATTTTAAATCATGATACACATGATTTTCATGTATCAAATCAAAGGTGATTTCCTTCATGAGTAAGTCTGTGTGAAGAATTTAAGTTCTGTTGCGCCTTTCCTTATACCTACATTGATAACACATCTAGATAGAGCTGTAAATTCCACATCAGTCTCCATGAAATGAGGCTATGGAGGTAATCAAGGAGCTCAAGAGCTTCGACTAACAGCACCTACAAAGAGAAAAAGAGAAAGTCCTCTTCCCTGAAGTGCTAAATCTCCTCAGTACATAGCATATTCCATAGGAGATGTTCTTTACTCAGTAAAGGAATGATATGACCCTGTAAGAGCGCAGCCTTTTTATTCATCGGTAAGAATTGTAAAGCATAGCTAGATTTTCTGATGAAACAAAAGTACAAAGTGTACTACTTTTAAGAAACTTACTTGCTTGTCTATCAAAGAAAATGCAGAGATTCACACCCTCCATCAGCTCCCTGTGATAAGGTCAGCTCCTCACACTCTGGTTTATTCAAAACCAGTAATTTTCTGAGTTCTCTTTTGCACCAACGTTTGAAAACATCTGTTTAACAGTGAAGAGAACTGAAACATGGCTGAGCAGGCCAAATGGACAAATTTGAACTCCATTTCTCTTAAATTCAGGTGGGAAAAGACTATTATTAATCACAAATCATCAATCATGCTATTTTAAGACATGTTTGTCTCCTTGTTACTATAACAAAATTTCTGTTTCGCAAGTGGTCTCTGCTTCTTCTACTGCAGGCATAAATTTAAAGTTTTATTTAGCACATATCCAGGAGGGAAGCTTCATCTTTGTACCAGGTGAATCCTACATACCATTAATGAAAATATATATACTCAAAGCTTAGGCATAGGCATATGTAGCTTCCCTATCTGTGTTTAATCCCCTGTTGGAGTTACCCACGCAACAGGGTCATTTCTACCTGTAACTTAAATGATGCAAACTATCTTAATTTCAGGGAAACTACTCCAGAAAAACATACATACCAGGGATGCTTTTTCTAGGAGGGTAGAATGGGTGCCTCTTGGAGTATTTCCACCTCTGGAAAAAGTACACCCAGTGTATGCCGAAGAACTTGCAAGTATATATGAACAAATGTAAAAGAACCAGAATGAGAACCAGAAGAGTTCAAAAACGGGAATGAGAAAAACAATCTTTTCCTATAACCATTCTGAGAATCAGGGGAATTGCAAATACAAATTTAGGAAAATAAATTTAAGCTAGCTGGTATTACTCAACTGCAGTGGTATGACTCACATGACTGCATATTAAACTCATCGGTTACAGACTATTTAAGAAAGACAGAGGGGATATTACATGGTTTAGAGTTCAGAAAGACAGAACCTTGATTGTATACTAATTCATGTATTAAATTATAAATCACAAAATGGGATAATGCTAAGGCTATTGAATAGGCTGAGGAAATAGAAATAGCAATCCCCCTCTTTGCTAAAACATTCAGGAAAAATGTTTCCATCTACAGAATGTCAATGTAGGAAGCTTAGGTGCTGTGTAAGTACAAGCAGGTCAAGTAGATGTAATTATACTGATGTTTTCCCCATGTGGAAATAGAACATAGTTATGGTTAATGTATGTACTGGGTGCTTCAAAAGATCTAGTCTCTCAAAGCTGAAGACAGAAATTGAATGAAAAGAGAGATTTAAGTACAAACAACTGTAAGGAATCACCTCTGCTGCTTTATAGTTTTTCCAGTACCACAGCAACCAAGGTCTTGAATTACTTGAGCATGCTTCACCAAAATGTCTGCTCCACCTAATCCATATGTTAGAGGCCACAAAAAAATACAGTGGTTTCTGCTAAACTGGTATGTGTGGAAATTTTTTCTTAAGTTGTCACCTGAAAGACAAATTAAACACAAGTACTTGAGAAGTTATTAAGCATCCATAAGGCTTCTAACTGCACCTTGCCAAGTATCCCTCCTGTCATTGTGGTCAGTTAGTAAGTATTTACAGGAAGGCACTCTTTGCCTTTTCCTGCAGCTCATAAACAGTGAAGAAAGCAAAAAATGCCTCCTGCATCACAGGGTGATCTGTAGAAATCCTGCAGAAATCCTGGAACTGATATAATTTGGTTTAACAATCAGAACAGATACTGATCAGGAGTCCTTTAAGCACTCTTTGGCATACTAGAAAAAAATGCAAAAGGTGGTTGAAAACTGTAAAATAAGACTTTCTTAAATGCTCCAAACTTAATCCTTGCTGAAGGTGGCTATAGTCATAAAAAGCATAGAATCTTAGAATCATAGAATCAGACTGGTAGGAAGAGACCTCAAAGATCACTGAGTCCAACCCTACTGTCGTTACTAGACCATGGCACTAAGTGCCACATCCAGTCTCAGCTTGAAAACCTCCAGGGATGATGAATCCAACACCTCCCTGGGCAGACCATTCCAATGCCTGACTACTCTCTCTGTAAAAAATCTCTTCCTAATATCCAATCTAAACCTCCCCTGGCAGAATTTGAGTCTGTGCCCTCTTGTCCTACTGCTGATTGCCTGGGAGAAGAGACCAACCCCCACCTGACTACAGCCTCCTTTCAGGGAGTTGTAGAGGGCGATAAGGTCTCCCCTGAGCCTCCTCTTCTCCAGGCTAAACAACCCCAACTCCCTCAACCTCTGCTCATGGTACTTGTGCTCGAGTCCCTTCACCAGCCTCATTGCTCTTCTCTGGACCTGCTCCAGCACCTCAATATCCTTCCTGAACTGAGGGGCCCAGAACTGCACACAGTACTCAAGGTGTGGCCTCACCAGCACCGAGTCCAGGGGCAGAATCACCTCCCTAGTCCTGCTGACCACACTGTTCCTGATCCAGGCCAGGATGTCATTGGCCTTCTTGGCCACCTGAGCACACTGCTGGCTCATGTTCAGCTTTCTATCTCTCCAGACTCCCAGGTCCCTTTCTGCCTGGCTGCTCTCCAGCCACTCTGTCCCCAGCCTGTAGCGCTGCATGGGATTGGTATGGCCAAAGTGCAGGACCAGCACTTGGCCTTGTTAAACCTCATCCCATTGGAATCAGCCCATCTCTCCAGCCTATCCAGGTCCCTCTGCAGAGACCTCCTGCCTTCCAGCAGATTGACACTCCCTCCAACTTTGTGTCATCTGCAAACCTGCTGATGGTGCACTCAATCCTCTCATCTAAATCATCAATTAAGATATTAAAGAGCACTGGGCCCAGCACTGACCCCTGGGGAACACCACTAGTGATCGGCCAACAACTGGATGCGGCATCGTCAAGAGGAATGAAGATATTTGCAATTCTTTAATATGTGTGCGGGTATGAAAAACACTGGGCCCTCAGAAAAATAATCTTGAATAAAAAGCACAGATAAAGAAAAGCGGAAGTTAAAGATACCACTGAAACTCCATGGCCATTGGAATTAAGTAAGAAAGGATAATAGTACTTGGACTTACTACAGAAAATTAATATGGTAAAGCTATTCAGCATGTTAACTGGTGATAGCCAGCAATGGAATAACTTATACATCAGTGTTTTATGTTGAGCTTGGAATGAAGCTGAAAAGGAATTAGTTCATCTCCACTAAAAATTACATCTTATTTTTCAAAAAAATAAAAAGGATTGAGAGGACCTTAAACATTCTGTAAATTGCATTTTTGTAAACTTCCAAACAGCAGCCATAGGCAAGATCATGGAAAGACTGTTGTTCAATCAGAAAAGTATTGCAATGTTATAACACAATGAATTCTAAAAATCTTGGCTTATGGAAGCCCTGGGTGGCTGATGGACAAGAAAAAGTATCTGAGACGAGGAAATGCGTATTTCTAAATGAAATTAGTTCATACCAAAATTTGATGAAAATATATAAACTCCTAGCAGCATCTGCATTTATAAGCATAATTCATTGGAGAGGTAAATAAGATGTGAACTGATCAGTTATATAGGCTGTCAGGGGTGTCTTCTTAAGATATATTTGTTTCAGCAACATGACTTTAACACAGACAAATGTTATGCCAGATACCTAGAAACACAGATGCAAGGCACACTATTAGGGCAGAAGATTGTTTCCTGGAAAGCAGCAACACTGAAAAGCATTTTTGAACATAGCTGCCTATGCAAGAAGTTAAATGCAATTCACAGATGTGCTGGCAGGAAACCTGAAGGTGGGAGCAGGGAAATTGTACAGAAATTACAGAGCCGCTCACTACAATAATCTTACCAGATCTGGTATCAACACTTTCTTTTAATAAGGAAGCTGACAACTTCAAAAATATACAGAGAGATCTGCAATGGTGATTCAAGGAATTATGATGAAAGATTGAGGAAGCTCAATTTATTTGGCTTGTTCAAAAGATGTTGTAACATAGGTGGGGCAAAAAACTTTCCAGTAAGGTCAGAGTGTGTGAAAGCATGGTATATCATAAAAGATACAATCTGTCCAGGCTTATAGCTCATGGAAAAACTTAAACTCCAGGCTTGTGAAAACAGGAATTTTGAACCATTTTTTGATTTCTAAATTTCTGTTGGAAAATCAAAATCATCTATGAATTTTTGGCTGGAATTAGTCAATATTCCATTTAACTATCAAAGGAAGATCCTTCTGAAAGACAATGACTCTGTGGTTTAGAAAACAAAAAAGTGCTACACTTTGATTAAAAAAGAAGGAAGTATAGTTTTCCCTTTTTGCCTAGTTTTGAAAACACAGGAAATTTCACCAGTCACTTACCTTTTGAAAGTTCCTTGCACACATCTTGAGAATTGAAGAGAATTTTAGTGAATAGTTGGCATACAACAAATCAGTAGTATATTACCTTTATATCATATTCAGAACTTTCACTTCTGAAAACAAAGCTCTATATTACCTGAGTTAAAGGAGAGATAGTTACTAGTGCTCATCTTCTGATCATTTGGGACAAGTCATAAGTAGGTGAAAAAGGACATATGCTTACCAAGCGAGTCCTGTTACCTTTCCTGTAATGACAAAACTGTCCCACCCCACCTGTATCATTACTTCACTGAGTTTTGGTGAGCTAAATTTACCACCATTCTTAAAAATGCCTTTATTTTCTCTGGAGTGGAATTAGCGTGCCTATAGCAAAAGAATTACAAAGCCATTCAGGAAGAATATGAGGTTTTTCAGTTTAGGACTTGTAAAAGAGCCCTAGGACCTTGGATTTGCAGTCAGATGCCTGGAAACATAAGTAATCATAATCCACAGGGGGAAAACAGGAGAGAAAGAAGTCTTTTGTGGATATCACAAAGGAAAATCTTGTAAGAAACCCTTTCTTTCATGATGTTTCCACTCTCAGGATCTCAAGGCTAAATCAGGAATTAGTGGTTTGAGTTTGCTTGTGTATGTCAGCAGCTACTTTTTTAGCAATCATTTTCACAAGCAATGAAAGAGTAGTGAATACGTATTCTCAGAACAACAAATTAGCTTAAAGCAGAATTTTTATTTATTGAGGCCTGTGTTGTTAACTACAGAAATATTTGACTTGTACAGCTGAAGTTTTTATCAACACAGAAGATGCACTCCTCTATAAAAACAAGCAATGTCATTTAAATGTACATGTTATGTATTATGAATGGACCATGTCTCTGAATACAAAATATCCATGGTTTTTCGAGACAAAATCTGAATTGGCATTGCCACTGATTTTCATTCAACAATAAAGCAGCCTGCTTTGTATGCCACAGCATCTGTGAGTGATAGTGAGTCAGATTCTTTTATCAGGTACTGCTGTGTAAATACCAGATTGCTTCAGTTACAAATCAAAGCAGCTGAGACCAGTATTCAGTTTATTATACTTTTGTGTCTGAGAAGTTCTTGTATCGCTTGAGCCTTTGAAAGCCAAATTGAATAGTTTTCTGAAGAAAATGCCACTGCAGAAACAGAAGATATGAGGCTATGGAAGAGTGTTCGCTGTGTCCTTATGAAGGACTGCACAAACAAAAGAACATGTATTCTTCCTGAAAATGGTATCCTGTTGGAATTCACACTCTGAGACTACAAAACAGTTTCTGTGATGACTTTAAACTGTGACTTATTTCTGGTTTGACTGAAAATGCCAAATTCTTTGCTTAACTATTTTTCATTCTGTATTATAGTGAAGTGTCTTGATTAACAGCTTGTTATCATATTTATTGCTTCTTATTTTCCATCCTGTGGGAAAAAATACATCTGCGATCCTTTCTTACTTCTTCTAAAGTCCATGGCTTTAGATAAGCAGTGAAAAGGAAGAAGACATGCATATTTTGAAATAAAACAAAACATAACACAAAAGCACAAAAAACCACCCCACAAAACAGAAAAAAAAACCCATGAAAATGCTTGTAAAGTGATCTTTTAAAGTGAGACAACAGGATGGTTTTCCTCTGTAGGAAATACCATAAAAGAATCCAGGAAAAATTATCCGCTGAGAATGCAATCACATGATTCCCATGGGGAAGGAAAAAGCCTGGTTCTTTCAGGTCACAGTTCAAGGGACAGAGCAGTTGATGCCTGTATCCCATCAAAGCTGAGAGCTTGAATTGCGCTTATAAGACATTCTAAAATTATACCACA
Source organism: Acanthisitta chloris (assembly GCF_000695815.1). Lineage (NCBI taxonomy): Eukaryota > Metazoa > Chordata > Aves > Passeriformes > Acanthisittidae > Acanthisitta > Acanthisitta chloris. The sequence continues at coordinate 10,505 of NW_008655747.1, forward strand.
ATGACAAGGTGTGACTACATGTTTGGGCCACAAGGCTAAGGAAAAAAAATCCAACATTTTGTATGTCAGATTGCTTCTGTGGAAAGCAAATTATTAGTAGTATAACAATGATTCTTTTCAAATTTTAGTTGAAATATATTATTGTAAGGAGCAACATTTGTCCAAGTGACTGAGACAGCACTCTCAGAGGCAGGCAACTCCACTTTTCAAAATAGAGCATGTTAAGAAAAGAGTTTTAAGTGGCAGTCTTACAAAATATTGAAAAACTCCTCTTTTTGATTAGCAGCAGTCTGCAAAAGTAATTGATTGAGAAAAAGAATATGGAGGTTATTTCACATAGTTTCCTCCATATGGGTTTTAGATGGCACTGATGCCTCATTTAACCATATATTACAAAATTAAAATTGAGGACAATGTGGTGATATCATCAGTTGTTTAATAGTATAGAACTTCCACTTGAATAACAAAGAAAAATTATGACAATATGTTCCTAATTAACTTTGGTAAATAAGAATTGAAATTTGCACTGAAAATACACCAACTTATCATGTTCAGCAAATCTGTAGCTGGTGGGCAGGAGCACATTTCTAAGGAGGTCTCTGGCACATGTTTTCCTGGACCATGGACCCTTGATCATTACTTTTGGAACTCTGCAAATAAAAGGTGAAGGCCTGTGGAGACCTCTGTTCCCTGTGTAGCTTCATTTCCAGTGTCACAGCACTGATTATCTCAAAGCATTGCTGCCTCTGAAAGCTGAAGTTCAATTCATGCTTATTCTCTTAACCTGATACCAGTTCCTCTGAATCCAGAAAGAAAACTGATTTATTAGATTGCAGTTTCTTTCTTGGCACTGTAAAACACTTATCAAGTACTCTTACTGCAAAAAAGGAAATTCAGATTAACCAGTGAAGTGAGATGATCCATGCAGGAATAGTTTGAGCCTAGCTAACATCTCTCAGCCACTAGGTGCCTATCTCCATAGATTCAAATCAGCTGAGAGCAATCCTTTCCCATGCACTCTCACCCTGCTTGCATTTCCTTTGAGTGGACATAAGGGGCTAATGAAGAGAGAAAAGGAAAAAAAACCCATAACTACAATGTTAATACCTAAAATGAAGGATGTTGAAGAGTCAGTTTGTGATACAGTGAGAAAGGTGAAGATCTTGCCTGCATAAATAATAATCTGCTCTGATAACAGATACATTGGTTTCCTGGTTTCAGTTTTGATTTTTGCATAATTGCTAAAACATTTTCTGTCAGAACCTCCTGCCAGCTGGCCATGTCTTCCTGTCCCTCTTCCATACCCGGTAAGTTCAACGGTTAAAGGAGACCCCACAATATAGAACAACAGATTCACAACACATCTGTCCAACTTGGAGGAAAGTTTTGATATATTATTTGTCAGGCAGGCATCCTAAATTTTAAATATGAAGTGGAAGGCCTACCCCAGCCTTCACCATTGAAGGGACAGCAAAACAAGAGTCTGAAGCAGCACAGATGAAAGTGAGATGGAGTTATGAGAGAAGAAAATGGAAATGGCAGTTTGAAAAACTCAAATTCACACATTCTTGTGGAAGGTTCCATTGTCATCAGCACATGGTGACAACTGATGTCACAGTGACACTGACATTTGTGCACTGAAACAGATAACTGATGAGGTGACCCCGTAAGGG
>NW_008655747.1:12495-15694 GCF_000695815.1 Acanthisitta chloris
AGAATGGTGTATAGAAGATGGTTAACGAAGACCATCTCCCATCCTTCTTTTCAGCATCTGTATCTGGTCTTTAAGCTCAGTGGTACCTTTGTCTTTGCCTCTGACTTTTGAGACTCCAATCACAACTGCTTAGCTGTAGGAAAGAGGAAATCATTAAGGGAAAATATTTTTGACAGTGATCCGAGGAACACAACACCACCAATGAGGAAAGACTTATCTAAAAATAAAATAATCAAGCATCCTAGAATAACTTCCAGACTGCTTCATTTTATAAATGAGGACTACTGGCACAATGTCTGTATCTCTAGGCATATTGTCTAATACACACAACTAAATAAACATTGATAACCTCTAGCCTGACAGAACATGAATAGGAAAGCCTATGCTGCAACGCTAATTTGATATATTGTTCTACTTTATTTATGTTTTTTTCTGCAGGTGCTATTGGCAGCTTTGCCAATTCTGAAAGTAAAATTTCCAGAAGTCACTATTGCCCTGCCAGCACAATGTTTATATTCATGCTACAACTTGTTGGCATATAATACTGAGTACTAGGAATGATTATGCACTATTGCATTTTTCTTAATGAATGGGGTACATTCAGCAAGGATTAATACTGGTCTTTAACTCATGTCCAAAAGTTATTTTTAATTTTATTTGTGCAAAATATAAGAAATTCAGTTATTACAGCAGGATTCTATAACATCAGCCATCTCAAATAAGAAATTGAGTATCAACCATTTATATAGCTTCCATTTGTAATCAGTGACCTATCAGTCTAAAAAGGCATGTGAAGTGAATTTTCTTCCAAAAGTTCCCATGGCTCTACAGTGTTGGTAGAGGAAACAATTAGTTCTGAGTACCTGCTCAAAACTGCTAAAACTAGGTACGATGGATCTCAGCTAGCTAACGGCTGGGTAACATATAACAAGAGAAATCTGTACCATGCAAACTATATTCATTACCTCAGGATAAGACTGATTTCTTTCTTGAGGTTCATCAGTCTATGTCCAGCAAATTCTTATGGAATATGGCTAGAAATTAAATGACAAGAGTCCTTATTTGAGTTCATGGAGAACATCATCCCAAATTCAGCTGCTTTTTTAGCAGATAGAAGAAGCAATGGCCAGCAGAATCACTTTTCCTGAAATACAACCTCCAAAGTATTAGCATTATATATATTTAAACAGCGTCTCCAGTGTTTTGGCCACAAAGATAGCATTTCCTTCATTCAGTTCAGAATACCAATTTATTATCTTGGAAAACACATTGTTAGTTTGGATTCTTTAGGTCCATGAGAGCAATGGGTAGTGTTGATTTTCTGATTCTTTAGTGGAAGTTCCCCACAAAACAAAACAAATAAAAATACTATATGGGAAACTAGAGTATTTGGGGAATAATTCATGCCTATGTGCACACAGGCAAAGAAATTAGCCAGTGCTGTCCATGCTGTGCTCTCCACATTTAAACATCTGAATGGCAATAGAGTTGAAAAGGTCATTTGGATATGAAAACATGAATATATAGAACCAATTGGCACAGATAGTTGTGCTAAGCCACCATGTATTTTCCTGATAACCAGAGCGTGTTCCGCTGTCATACACTCTTCCTTTACAACCCAACAGAAGTTGATGACATAAACATATCCTTTTCCCAAACACTTGGGTTGTGTGTGATTTAACCTTTAACTCCCACTTGTTGTTAAAGGTTAGATGTCAAATATTTCTTGCAAGCATTTGGCAAGGGTTTGAATGTGTTTTCGTCACTCTTCCCCTAAGTAATGTAGTCTGCAGTTGGAGAAGCATCATAGGGAGGTTTCCCTTCCCCCCATCCCTCTTGCCACTTCCTCCAAGCTCAAACAGGAAAGTGGGGACAATGCAGAAGGACCAGCCACAGGCTCACAGTAAATCTGTAATTACTTGAAATGTCACTTCCTGTTTTTGAAGCCTACAGAAGAATAAATACCCTTCTGGGCTGCACTGTGAAGCTGAGGGGCCCTGGCGTGTGCACTCCCGGCACTGCTGGGGCTGAGGGCAGCAGGAACACCAGGACGTGCTGCTCGGCCAAACACTCTGACACCTCCAGGAGTGACAGTCTTCCTCTAGGGACATATAAATGCTATTTGACCTGTGTAAATGGGATTGTATCCCCACTAAGATGGCTACTTTTGCCTTAGAAAACTGGACTTTAACATGGGAGTAGTTTTACATATATTAGAGGCCAATTTTCACTGCCAATCTGTATGGAGATTAACTTGTCAGAAGTCTTGGGCCATGGCTGTCCCTGCCACTTTGCCTCTTTGAAACATCTGTATAACTGTTTTATGTAGATCCTTATGAAAAACATCCCCTCACACAGTGTTTTCCCTAATGTTTGGGGTGAACTTTTCCTAGCCATAAGCAGTATTTTGTCAAGTTAATCACAATGACAGCCCAAAGTGGGCAGAATATAGGCTGCGGAAGTGGCAGGAATGGGTTAAATCAACACTAGCTTAATAGAAAGCTACTTATAGAACTGTGGTGTTAGTGTAAAGGATATTTCAACTCTGTAAGCAGTATTCAAGTTGCTGAATAAGAATTTACTGTAAGTCTTGGCATCACATGAATTCTTTCCCAAACCTACGTGTGTGTAGACCAGGTTCTGTCCTTTGACAGAATGCAGAAGAAAGCTCTGTGAAATATTTCTTCACAAATCTAAGAAACATGGCAAGGTGCACTTCCATGTCTAGCTGATCATGCTTTGCCAGATTGAAATATACTTAATACACATACACGTTTAATTTCAACCCATGATCCACGAACACCAGATCAGGCATAAAAGGGAAGCCAGTGCTGCTGGCTTCAAAAGGCTGACAATGGAAAACATGTTGCCGAAATGAGCAGATGTTGCGTAAATCCAGGAACTGTTCTGTGAAGTACAAATGTGTCATTCGCTGCCTAAACTGTTTTCAGAGAAACACTACTTCAATAAAATTGCTTAAAGTTCTTCAGAAGTATTTAAAAATACTTTCTGGATTTTGTCCTGGAGGACCCTATTGAACCCAGAAGTTCAGTATAATTTGTAATTTCTTGCAGTTTTCTGTATCTATATTTACCACATTCTCTTGCTGGTTTTGTCTAAATAGCCATTAAAGAAAGAGAACAAACACAGGGATAGTATGAAAAATCTCAATTAATTTCGGAAGTTCTGTTACCCAAAT
>NW_008655747.1:15854-17962 GCF_000695815.1 Acanthisitta chloris
GGCCAGCAGGGACAGTAATTTTCTCCCTGTGAGGTGAGGCTGCACCTCGGACACTGTGTTCATTCCGGGCCCCTCATTACAAGAGAGACACTGAGGTGCTGGAGCATGTCCAGAGAAGGGATATGGAGCTGGTGAAAGATCTGGAGCACAGCTCTGATGAGGAGTGGCTGAGGGAACTAGGGGTGTTCAGCCTGGAGAAAAGGAGATTGGGGGGCGACCTTTCTCCCTGTGAGGTGAGGCTGCACCTCGGACACTGTGTTCATTCCGGGCCCCTCATTACAAGAGAGACACTGAGGTGCTGGAGCATGTCCAGAGAAGGGATATGGAGCTGGTGAAAGATCTGGAGCACAGCTCTGATGAGGAGTGGCTGAGGGAACTAGGGGTGTTCAGCCTGGAGAAAAGGAGATTGGGGGGCGACCTTATTGCTTTCCATAATTACCTGAAAGGAAGATGTAGTGAGGTGGGAAACAGCATTAAGTTGCTCTAGGGAAGATTTAGTTTGGGTCTTAGGAACAATTTCTTCACAGAAAGTTTTGTAAAGCACTGGAATAGGTTGGAGTCAGAATTCCTGTAGGTATGTAAAAGGCATGTAGATATGGTGCTTAGGAGCATGGTTAGTGGTGGACTTGGCAGTGCTGATTAACTGTTGGATTTGATGACCTTTCCCAATCTTAATGAATTTATGATTCTATAGTTCTATAAAACATGCTTCAAACCCAGTTTGATTCCTGTTCCAAGGGCAGTCAAATAGGAATGTAAGAGATTTCTTCATTTGGGGCAGATACTGAAGCAACCCGACTCCTTCCAGGTCACCTGCCTGCTCCAGAGACATCCATCAAAGCGGTTTCCAGGGTCTAAGAGCTGTCAAATTATCCAGAAAGATCCCTGCCTCTCCAGGAGCAGCTTTGACCGGCTGCTCAGTGCAGAAGGGCAAGTTTGAGGCTGAGGGGATGATGAGGCAGGCAAGACCATGGCCTTGTACCAACAGCCCCATTCCACAGCAGCCAAAGAAGATGAGCAGGGAAAGGACCTGTGCATCTAGGAAACTGAGCCCTTCAAATGCAAACATCCTCCTGTAACACTGTTTTCCCAGGTGGCCTGTTTTGAAGGTGACAAAGGTAAGCAATTTAGACATCCATATCTTCATAACTGGGTCAGTCAAGGTAGGACTGGCACAGAAGTTCAGGGCCCTTTCTCCTTCACTGACAGCTTCAGTATTCTGGGGTTTCATCCCATGCTTAACCAAATTTTAAAATACTAAATCCTCCACACCACAAATATCCTTACAGAAAACTCTACATTGAATAACACTTTAGAAATGCAGCTGAGACTGCTTGGAAATGGAGCCATATGCTATATTAGGCATTCACTTCTTCATTTCATATTTTCTACCCTACACCATCTTTTATTCCATATTTTTTAAATAATCAGTTACTTAATTCTGTCAGTACTCCTCTGATAACTGTTAAGGCTAAGGCTTCTTTCTGTAGGATATTTTCATGCCTTGAATATATCCATGCTGAGGATTCAGGGGGAATATAACATTACTTTTATGCCTGCCCAGCTTGTGACCACAAACATAATAATGAGAGCAAAGATGACTCTATCAGAAAATCCTCAATATCGTGCGCTTTTGGAACTAAAACCTGTCATTTAGTCAGTTTTAGAGGCCCTTACTCAGTCAGGACTCCAAAGCAGTGGATGAGTCATGGAGCAGATCATCCACACAGCACCTACAGGATGGGCAAGGGATCAGGCCCAGCCAGCATGGGTTTAGGAAGGGCAGGTCCTGTCTGACCAACCTGATCTCCTTTTATGATCAGGTGACCCACCTGGTGGAGGAGGGGAAGGCTGTGGGTGTAGTCTACCTGGACTTCAGCAAAGCCTTTGACACCATCTCCCATGGCATACTCCCAGAAAATCTGGCAGCCCACGGCTTGGACACGGGAACTCTCTGCTGGGTTAAGAACTGGCTGGATGGCCCAGAGAGTGGTGGGGAGCTGTGCCGCATCCAGCTGGTGACCAGTCACTAGTGCTCTCCAGGGGTCAGTGCTGGGCCCAGTTCTCTTTAATGTCTTTTTTTGATGATTTAGACGAGGGGATTGAGT
>NW_008655748.1:0-9399 GCF_000695815.1 Acanthisitta chloris
AAAAAAAAAAAAAGGAGCAAATTTCAATCTGACAAAACTTCGAGACCTGCAAAGAATTTCAGAAATTGCCTTTACCTCATCTGACTGCAGATGATACAGAGTAGGAGTCTATACCTCAGACAGCTATTTATGTTTCTACTACAGTGAATGAAGACCTAGATCTCACTTCAGTGGCCTAAAATGATGTCAGCAGAGGATCTTCAGTGTCAAACCAGTGCCATCAGCTCTGCCATGAGATATCTGCATGGTGGATCAGCCAGGAGGCTGGTAAGAAGCCCATGGCATCTAATACTAGAAGTCACTATTCAGGCAACTGATCTGGTCAGTACAGTCAATACAATTTAAAGCACTATCCATCTCACCCAGTACACGTGGAAGAAATCACTTCCTCAATAAAGTCCACAATGAGTGCACTGAAGAGCTCTCACTTGACTGGAAAGGTCTCTTGCAGACACAGGCACTACACAGCTCAGTTTGCCCAGAGTTCTCCCTCACTTGAAAAATATGTGTACATTTATGAAAGGCAATGAGAAAACGAGGTGTTGGCCTGATAAAGCATTGCAAACAAGGCAATTGTTTCAATAATTTGAAAAGAGGTAACTATAAATGCACTTGGGCCAAATTATACATCTGGTTTGCATGAAAAGATATGCATCCTATAGTTGCCAACTACATTCTCATTTGAAAATCTCTGACATCACCTGTACTGAACCCATAGATTCTCTCTCTGATATTTACTCTCTAACAGACTTTTCCTCTCTCACAAGACAAAACACAGTTGGTGTCTAGGTAACACATTTTGAGAATTATGACCTCTCTGCCTTGTGATTAGGAGTATATCATTTTGGGTTTCCTGTCCTCTGATGACTAAAAAGATGTGCCCAACTGATGGTCTGGACAGCAATGTATAATTCGGAAAGAAGAGTAAGTAAAATGATGACAATTAGATAATAAAAGGAAAATAAATGTTACTTATAGGTTACTACCGTAAGTAGTACAACATTATTGATCTAAGTCAATAGGTAATGAAAATAAAACACAAAGAGAAATTCCAAATCGATCAAATTTTGTGTTGCTGTATTATTATTTGAAACACTATTAATAGAATCATAGATATCCTCCAACCTTGATGATTCTATGATTCTCTGATCATCTGTTCTAAATTCCTCCCTGTGAGTAACTTTGAAAGTGGCTTTCAGCAAGTGAGTGCAGCAACCTCTCTATGCTTGCTGTAAATGTTAAGAGTTGACATAGAAATACACTGTTTGGAACTATTTACAGAGTCAACCAAGTCCAATATCTGACTGTTTTCTGCATTCCCCATGATGGAAAGCACATTTCTGTTACTTTGGACATCCACTGATAAGTCAGTTTACTGTAATTTGCAAAATGTTGGAGTCATATTGAAGAAACTCTCTGAAAAATGGGATGGCTGCAGTGGAAATGATTATCTTTATTTCCAAGGAAAAAAAATCAAAACCAAACATATCTGTCTGTTACCGAATGCCTACTTATCCAATTTCTTATGGAAAAGTAAAGAAGGGAACAAGGAACATGAGGACCTGACAAGATGCATTAGAACTGTCCTCCATTCCAGCAGGACAAAGGAGCAGTGCCATGAATGATGAGCATTTTAGTTTGCAAAGGATAAACCCATTGATCACTTGGAACATGATTTAATAAGTTTTCAGAGCTTGATAATAACACAATGCAGAAATGTCACATCACATTACTGTTAGGCAGTAAAAGGAAGTTGAGCATTTTGCTTAGGCTATTATCTTTCAGTAAAAAACTGCTCAGGGGAAGTGGAAGTTAGAAGCTTTTAAAGAAAGCTACAATGAGTTCTAAAGAGAATCTTCTGGAGGACCTCTAAGTAGAGGATTTGTTATTTTTGTTTAAAAATTCTGAAGGAATTTAGGGAGAAAAACAAAAAAAAAAAATCACAAAGACTAGAAAAGACTATGCAACAGCTACTGTGGAAATATTTTCAACACCTTAATACAAACACATAATAAGCTACAGTGGACAGCACTGATAGAAATGAACAGGCAAAAATACAACTGAAATTTCTAAGTGAAATTTCCTAAAAATATTTAAGTCTCCTTCAAAATACTTCAATCACATAAACATATCTTCCATAATTAACACTACTTAGGCTATTAAAAGGGATTTGTTCTTTGGTTGGGATATTCTATTGATAATTTTGCAAACTGGTACTGATGTTTACAGAGTAAACTTCCTCCTCAGGTAGTACAACCAGTAAGGAGGTTGTAGCAAGGTGGGGATCAATCTTGTCTCCCAGGTAACAAGTGGTAGGACAAGAGAAAATGACATCAAATTGGACCAGAAGAGGTTTAGATTGGATGTTAGGAAAAATTTCTTCAGCAAAAGGGTTATCAAGCATGGAAACAGGCTGATCAGGGAACTGCAATGACAGGACAAGGGGTAATAATGGATTCAAACTGAAGGAGGGAAAGTCTAAGTTGGATGTGAGAAAAAGGTTTTTTACTCTAAGGGTGGTGAGACCCTGTCCCAGGTTGCCCAGGGAGGCTGTGGCTGCCCCAACCCTGGCAGTGTTCACAGCCAGGTTGGATGAGCCTTGAGCAACCTGCTCTGGTGGGAGGTGTCCCTGCCCAGGGCAGGGGTTGGGGCTGGGTGATCTTTAAGGTTCATTCCAACCCCTAAAATTCTATGATACTAACAGCAATCCCCAAATGCACGAGGAGATTCTTGGGAAGAGGCTACCAAGCTTCTCACAGCAGGGTCTGGTGAGAAAGTGAGAGGCAATAGTCATAAGTTGAAAGATGAGTGGTTCAGAATGGATGGATGGAGAAACTTTGCCTTCCAGACAGAAAGGGAGTGGCACAGAGTGCCCAGAGAGGTTGTGCATGCTTGGAGGTTTTCCAGATCAACTGGATAGAGCCCTTAGCAACCTGGTCTGATTTCACAGCTGACCCTGCTTTAAGCAAGTGGTTGGACTAGATGAAACTCAGAGATTGCTCTCAATACAAATTATCCTATGGTTTTAAATGTTGAGTTTTCATTGTGATAGGCCTGACACACATTTCTGACTCCATACGGCTGAAGAAAACAACCACAGTATTAAAAAGGTCATTGAAAGCCTTATCTAGGATGTGTGTCTCTAAACCAGATATTTCTGATGCACATTTTGACATGTAATCCCAGAAATAGCTGAGCCATCATCATGTGTTTTTGCAACACATGAACACAGAGCTGAAAATACTGAAACATACAATAAAAGAAAATAATAAGAAACAGCTTTGGCTTACTTTTTATGTTTCTTTATAGGTATGCACAGCATGAAAATATCCTAAACAGTGATTTTTTTTTTTTGTTCTATTTGTATTTTAGAAAGATCTATGATGACCTGTGGACTGCAAGACCAACCAGTTCCTTATAGAAAAGAAATCACATAAGAAACTACTACAAGGCCCATGATCTATTTTGCAATACAAGATTTCTTAAAATAAAAGAGGAAAACAACAAAAAACCACCCAACACTTCATTTTGCACATATTGTAGCTCACTCATAGCAATTCCAAGAGCCTGACACTGTTATTGGTCTAGACACTTGAGTTGCCCAGTGGATTACAACATATTCAGGACTTAGAGATTCTCTTGTAGCAAATCCTCTTTCTTGCTGCAGGGATGAGAGATTAGACCATTAATTACAACCTTAAAAATAATGTTCCTCTGAATCTGCTGTCTTGCAAATATCTGTAATTATATATTGCAAACTTTAATGAGGGAAGTATCCTGAAAGCTTCAGAATGCTGAAAGCTACATGAACGTCCCGTGCAAGTTTGCTTGCTGAAAACACCAACATTCCTCCCCAGAATGTCTCATTTTATAGTGCATATGAACAAGGTGCAAGAGGACTAACTTTGCAGGAAGCAATGCAAACAGGACTCTAGAACTGCCATCTGGTAAATCATGAAAAGGAATTGCAAGGACAAGAAGCACATCTGAATTGAAAGACATAAAATCTTCCCTTCAATATACCCCTAAAAGTATGGCCATGCCAGAAACATCAGAGGTGCACAAAAAGCTCATGTCAGCATGACAGGCTGTTTAATGACAGAGGTCATTCATTGCTCCAGCAAGCAAGAACTATACCATCAAATTGCTATTTTGTGAGACCAGTCCCAGCAAAAGATGACCCTCAAGGTAGGACATTTTTTTCTGGGCTTACATAGGGAAGAGATGATCAGAGCATGATCCAGGAGGGGAAGAAAGGAAAGGAGGGGAAGGAAGAATAGATCCTCCAATTAGCTACTGAGTCTTACAGAGGTAGCTGAGCATCATTTTCATTATGGTCTCTCCTTTCAATTCACTCACTGTAATAGAGTCTTTCATACTAAGATAAGCAAATAAACTGCAGAGATTTCTGTCCTTGATCGTGTCTCAAAGAAGCATCTCTGTTTCTCCAAAAGAAATTAAAACAAGCTTTCTGACATTTTAGCTTTTAGGATGGGCAATTTATATTTGCAATTATGATCAAAGCCTGCATTTCCTTTCCCGTGAAGAGCAGACAATTGCTCTCCTACCACTCAAGCTCATTAACACTTCCTCAGAACTCAGAGCCAGACTGGAACTGATGCATGGATAATAGTGCAGCTCAAGAGGAAAGTGCTTGTCTGAAGGGTGTGTATGGCTTATGGGCAGGACTTCCGAGCATCTCAGTGTCTTCATCTGAGTAAGACAAGTGTCAATTTTCCCATTTTCTCCAGGCACCACTGGAGCAGACTGAGGTTATATAAGAATGCATTGATCAAGAGTGGTGGAAGAAGAAAGCTGAGATGAGACCAAGCCTTACCAAACTGCATAAAGTAACATCAGCAGGTGGTCACACTCCACCCTCTCATTGAGTAAGCACATGATAGGACTTTACACTGATTTGCAGCTTCTCAAGGCCAGGAAACAAGCAATTAATTTAACCTAATGCAGTTTTACCTTCAATGCTTCCTTATATCTCCTTAGAAAATAAGCTGTGACAATTAGTATATTTGAAACACTAGATGAGAAGAAGCAAACACTGAAGTAGTTAGGAACTTAAGTGGCCATAAAGAAATGTGTAAAAAGGCATCTGATTTGCAACATTTGCTTTATCAAATCTCTCCTTTTCTTTCCCCATTTTCATTCCTTTATGAATCTCTGATATTTCTCTTTCAAGACACAATCAGCTGGACCCAGAGGTTGTGTAGGCTTTGACACTTTTCCAGACAAGTCTGGATAAAGCCATGAATTACCTGGTCTGTCCTGAGAGCTGATCCTGCTGTGAGCAGGAGGATGGACAAGGTAACCTCTTGATGTGCCTTTCAACCTGATGAATTAAAATGAATGCAACACTTTATAAGAGGTATTGTTTCTGTCTCTACTGAGGGAAAAAAAGTCATAAACCCAAGGATTCATTACTGCTGTGTGGGTCAGACAGCTATTTATTGGAGCAAGTTCAGCACATAAAATAAATTGTGATAATGAAGAAGGCAGTGCTTTAATCCCACTTTCAACGAAATCATTATTCAGCTACAGCACAAGTGAAAGGAGTGTTCATCACCCGAGGAAAAGTGATAGCAGTGTTCAAGACAAGTTATCTTATCTGTTTACTGAACGGAAGATATTAATAACAAAGAAGTGTTAATCACTGAAAGACTCTTGTTAAAAATGGAGTTTCATGGTGCAGACTCAATGCTACTGCCACTCAGGCCTGCACACAAATGACAGCAGGATCTTCAGAGGAAGATTCACATCAGCCCACATGAAAAGATAAAGCTGCTTAAAGAAGGCACCGGATCAAGCTAGGTTTTCCTGAAATCCTACAGACAAATACCTAATTCGAGGCTTTAGGGAAGTAGAAGCACTTTGCCAGGAGCAGCAGAAAAACAAGAATAATATCTTTTAGGTCTAAATAAACATAGCAGTATTTCAGAGAGCATGACAAGAGGCTAAGAGATTTACTCCAGCACTGCCTGTGCTAGGAGCATGAGACAGCTGCAGTTCAGAGCCATGTCATCATCCCAGTGTGTCCCAGCAGGGAAATAGGTCAAACTTTCTCAAGCATGGAGCAGCACTTAAGATGAGTACTTGGCTTCAAGTCTGGTGATGTCTTATCTCTGAGCAGCTCAGGAAATGAGACAGCACAGCTGGTATCTATTTGTTCCTGTAGCTATGCCCTTTGTGGTCTAGTGACTAGGACATATATTGCTCCTCCAACATGGGGAATTTTCAGGGGGTTAGGTAGTCATGCAGTAATTGCTGGAAAGTTATTGGTAAAGCTCTGGTAGCTGTTTAACAAATGCCTAGCAAGACTGAGGACCAAATACTTCTCTCTCTAAATACAAGAAGAGCATTGAGTAAAATCAATATTTCAATTTAACTCCTTTATGTGACTGCAAGCAAAGGACTTTGTGAGAGTCTTCTGAATGTTCAGGCAAAGATCCCTTGCAACCCATATCACCTTATGGTACTCTGGAGAGAGGTGAGGTATGTAAGCCTCCCCATACAAGGCAAGACAATTTCCTTGATAGTCTTGAGAGCTGTGTCTATCCACAGATTCTCAGACTGACACACCAAACATTTTGTCTCAACCAAAGCCATATTTTTCCATGCTGTATAAGGTCTCTTTGCTGTGCCACAGAACAGCACAATCTAGATACTTTCCCTTCTATACAGAGAAACTAATTTTTCACAGGCACTGGCAAAGCCACTTAGAAGTTTAATACCAAACATTTCAAAAGTGATTCCTGAGATCTGGATGCCAAAGAGAAAACATAGCATATGAAAGGAAACTGACTCTAGAATACTAGGTGGGGTCATTCTCTAGAAACAAGCTCTGAAGAAGACACAGCAAATTTCCATGCTCCTTTTGTCGAGACAAAAATAGACAGTGTGCTGGTGCACTGCAGAATGTACTGACATGGTAGCCAAAACACAACATACTATATAGCTAACAACTGTTCCATCCCTCTGGAACATAATTACCAGGCATAATTTATAGCAAAACCCACAATCTGTGCCAGAACGTCAGGGTTGGAAGACGTAATGAGACAAGTAGGAGCCTTCAATTCCTCATAATGTGCAGAGCTCACATCCAATACTCAGGTCACAGCTCTGTGTTCCAACCAGAACAACAACCCCTTCCCTCTGTAGTCCTGGCCAATATTTGAAGTGTCAGGCCTCTTCCTCATTAACCCCATCCTTGGACAACTCCCATTATGTTGAAGTGCCCCTTCCTCATCAGCCCCATCCTTGGACAACTCCCATTATGTTCTTCATCAGCTCTTCTCAACAGCAGTGACACCTTCCCACCCTGTCTAACCACCACCTTACACCTGTATTTTGTCATTCTGGGTAGTTAACCAAAGCATTTAATTCCTTTAACTGCTATGAGTCCACTTTTTTATGCATTCAGTTAGGAATCAGTGGTGCCTTCCTCATCAGCCCCATCCTTGGACAACTCCCATTATGTTCTTCATCAGCTCTTCTCAACAGCAGTGACACCTTCCCACCCTGTCTAACCACCACCTTACACCTGTATTTTGTCATTCTGGGTAGTTAACCAAAGCATTTAATTCCTTTAACTGCTATGAGTCCACTTTTTTATGCATTCAGTTAGGAATCAGTGGTGTGGCTCTGTTTTACCACTACCAAAATTACATTCAAGTGTCTTCATCCTCTTTCCCAAAAGAACATACATCTTGCCCTATCCTAATTCCTTTTTAGTCAGCTACATGTGCATTGCTTTTAAAGCTTTCACAACAGTGAGTAATTGTTAAGGAAAATAACCAGAAAGTGCAATAACACAAAGTCTAGAAGCAGCTAATTATAACATTACATCTGACAAAATAGGATGTGTTCATTTGTGAGGTGACCTGTACACATTTCCTCTGTGAGCTGCCCACAGTGCTTCCCTTCATACAACCACACAGCAGGTGGGCAAAGAGTGAAGATATTCTCTTGGTACATCACTGAAGCTGAGTCAGCATCAAGTATTTACTATTTAGCAGAAAGCAGACAGCTGGTTTACACCTTTGAGAAAGCAAAGAGAAAACATCAGCAGAGGTGATAGAGCGTAAGACAGCAAATGTAGCATGGGTAGCACAGTCAGAAGGTGCTGGACTCAGCTCATTCATCATGTGCATGAATTCAGGACAACTAAAATCAGGTACCTTTACACAGAATCATAGAATGGAAGGCTTGGAAGGGACCTTGAAAGGTCATTTCATCCAACTCTCTCTGCAATGAGCAGGGACACCTTGAATTACATCACATTGCTCAGTGCTCCCTCCAGCCTGACCTTGACTGTAGACAGGGATGTGTCCCTTTCTCTGGGCAACCTGTTCCAGTGTTTCACTGCCCCCATTGCAAGAACTTTCTTCCTTATCTAGTCTAAATCTATCCTCTTTTAGTTTAAAACCACTACCTCTTGTCCTATGGCAACAGGCCCTGCTAAAATGTCCCTCCCCATCTTTCTTATGACCCCCTTTAAGTACTGAAAGGTGCTATAAGGTCACCCTGGAACCTTCTCTTCTCCAGGCTGAACAAGCCCAACTCTCCCAGCCTGTCTTAACAGGAGAGGTGCTCCATCCCTCTGAATGATTTTTGTGGCCCTCCTCTGGACTTGTTCCAACACATCAATATCCTTCCTGTGCTGAGGACTACAGAGCTGGATGCAGAACCCAAGCTGGAGTCTCACAAGAGCAGAGCAGAAGGGCAGAATTACCTCCTTGACCTGCTGGCCACACTTCTTGTGATGCACTCCAGGATACAGTGGCTTTGTGAGCTGTGAGTGCACATGTCCATCCAGTCACTGAGCCACTGACCACTGTTCTCTGGCTGTGACCATCTAGACAAGTACTTATTCACTGAACAGTGCATGGTGATATAGTACTAAACAAAATGTGTTCCTATTTCCCTTATTTGCTGAATATTGTTATTTATAGGCTGCTTTTGTTTGTTTATTTGCATTGCTTTGTTGTTTTGGGGTTTTTTTTAGAAAGCTCTCTTTGTTCCCTTGCTTGACACACTTCACTCTAAGTAAGGAGCATCCACTTTTCACCTACAGCAGGGCTCCGGGGCTCTTCAGTTCAAACAATCTGTCACAGGTTATTGTACTAAAGTCATGAGATTCCTGGCAAGCAAATAAAGGTCACACATCCCCATGAAATATTTATAAGGAACATACCTGCAGCATAATCCTTCCACGGAATACACACCCCAGAAATGGGATGTGGCTTCCCCTCATAGGCTGCAGTGTAATCATTAGAGGTCACCACTCTCAGGTTGCTTGTTTATAACCAACACAAAGCCACCTTAGAAGGGATTTATAAAGGGATTCCTCCTCACACACACAACCACAGATCATAGAATCATAGAATC
>NW_008655749.1:0-6809 GCF_000695815.1 Acanthisitta chloris
GGGCTGGCTCTGCCCTGGCACGGGGCAGTTGCCCGAGCCCTGTGCCAGCCCCCGAATGCCGTGCCCGGCCGGGAGTGAGCACAGGGCTGAGCCTGCTCTGCTCTCTGCTCTGGCTTCCCTGGCAGGACCCTGCGGGGCAGCTGTGCCTGGCTCAGCTCATGGTTCGACTCGCCCAGCCATTACCTCTGCGTGTAGACTCGTAACGTTATTTCTTTCACAGTGCTGTGTGGGAAATTGAGTCTATTTCTGTTTAAATACTGGGGTAATAGAGCCTGCTATTTAGTGAAAGATTTATGTAAATGGCTCCGTGTTTCACATGATTGGGCCTCGGAGAGTGCAACTTACATCGATAATGTAATTATGCCACCACTGCCATTTCCAAGCAGCACGTCCTGGAGAAGCCTCGAATTTCGGTATAGAACAGGGCTGGAAAACCTTGTGCTTTGAAATCAACTGGTATTCTGCAGCAAGGAAAAGCAGTAGAGTTGGGTTGTTGAACAGCCTGTTCTGGAGCTGTTGACCTTTTTAGATTAGAATCCAAGATTTCTCTTACATCAGAATGACATTATATCAGAGGTTTGGAGCACCTGTGATTGCACATCATAATTGCATTACATAACTGAGTTCGCCTTAGAATGCAACTTCCTCACTTTTCCTGAAGCTTCGTGCCTTGTTTCATGTCAGGCTCACGGGCAGTATTTCTTTAGCCTGGCATTTCTATTAGCATGGAGGTCACAGGAACACTTGGGTATTAATTGAGATCAGCAAATTACCTCGTTGTGCTTTGAATACAGAGTTCATTATTCAGGTGAGCGTCGATCGCTTTCGCAACGGGGAGTGAGGTCCTTGCAGCCTTCTGTGCTCTGTGACCTCCCAGCCAGACTGTTCCTCCCCCTCGGTCCTGTTTTGTGCCTACATTTCTCACACGGGATGGTGCCCTACAGCAGCCTGTGCAATGTGCAGGATGTACTGACAGCTGTGGCACCGTGTGGGAAACGAGTGCCGTCGGACTTTGTGGGGAAATAACCCCTTTTCTCCCCGGAACAGGAACCACCCTCAGATACTCATTTGGGATGAAACATCAACCTGCAGACATTATATTTTTAGACCCAAGTGCTTTAATCCCTGAGGTTTGGTCCCTAAGTTCTTTGCCATGCAGTCAGAGACGTCTCCTGGCTCACAGCTCGGGTTTGATGGTGGCTCTCCCTGCCCAGCTGGGCAGGCTGTGAGCAAGGGTGCCCCGAGACCAGGAGTGCCAGTGCTGCCGCTGCTGCTCTCCTCACCTGCAGGAAACTGCTCTTCCCGGGAACGCTCTCCTGCTCTGGGCTCAGAGAGATGCTCCACGGTGAACACGTGGTGTGTTTGCTGGAGTTCTGGAACCAAACCCCACGCGGTTTCGTTCCCCAGATCCCACCAAGCGTAGGGAAGGTGCTCCCTGCTCCCGGAGAATCTCTCCCCTGGGCTGCCTGCCAGCTGGCTGCTCCGCCGGGAGCGTTCTGTTCTTGATCTGGGTCATTAAATATTAAAAGGCAAAGTGATTCTAAAAGGCAGCCGTTTTCTGGAGATGCTAAATAACTGTAATTTGTTTCCTAATAGATAGTTTTGTCCTTGTCACTGGGCCTGACTCAATGTGAAAATCAGCGTGGTAAGGCAGGGCTGCTCTACATCTCGTGCAGTGTGCTCGCCCAGGGAGACTGAGAAAAGCATTGCAGTGGGGACAGGACTCAGCTAAAGCTCAGTCTGTGTTGGGCTGTTCGCTCAGTTCCCTGAGCTTTTCTCCCACCCCAGCCATGGTCCACCCAGTGCTGCTGGGAGCAGAGCTCCCTGCGGTTCCTGCCAAACCCTGCCCAGGCTGTGGGATGGGTCCTGTGCTCCCACACAGCCTGGCACTGGCACTGCTGGGGCCTTGTCCTGTCGCTGGGCACCACTGAATAGAGTCTGGCACCATCCTCTGACACCCCTTGGAGATGTCTGAATGGATTCAGGGGAGCCCCTATCAGTCTGCTCTGGATTAAACAGGCTCAGCTCCCACAGTCTGTCCTCACAGGAGAGTTGTTGCAGTGCAGGATGCAGGTGGCCCCTGAGGACCTGTAGCAGCCACATTTACAGCCTCCTGGCAAAGTAGCAGCAAAAGATCAAAAAACCACAGTCCCTGCCAGTGCTCTGTAACTTCCCAACATTTCTGCTGGTACTTCAGCTACACTGTGAACTCTTCCAGTTCTTTGTTTTTGTTTAAAGATGGGTTTAAAGACTGATGCTGAGGTGACTCTTCCCTTCTGATTCTCTTGTCTCCTCAGGTTTGTGTATGGGGATTATTTGCTGGAGAATTACAAGGTGCCAGAGTGTAATTCCTGCATTTTTAAGAAAGGTAATTTAGTCAAGTTGTAAAACCTTAATGCTTCACTGTGGTTTGTCTTGTTTGAAAGGATCACATTTTCTAATGGCTTTTTTGTTTTTAATTACAGAAATTACTCCCAAAGAGAAGTTCCAAGCCTTTCCCTTGGCCTGGTGGTGGGTTGGGCTGCCCTGCACACAACCTGGGAATTGGCCTCTCTTATCCTTCATTGTCCTGCCTTGGCTGTCAGCAGCAGGATGGGAAGCATCAAGTGCAGCAGGTGAGGTGACCTGCAGAGGTCTGGGGAGTCTGGCTGGGACACATGTGGTTCCTCTAAACCTTGGAGACCTTGTGTGGCCTTTGGTAGTGCCTGAGGAAGCCAAGGGCTCTGGTTTGGGCTAACCCAGCTGAGGTGCCTCCAGAACCCTCAGTCCTGACCTCTGGGGCCACTAATACTTCCCAGATACTGAGAGCTGATCCTACCCTTTCTATTTTTTTAAAGCTGTAATTCTTCCTTTTCCAAGGTCAGGGTATGTAGGTGTCCAACATCTGCTTAGAAGAGGAATCTTGGTTTAGTAGGCAGAAGAGAAGTATGTCTCTGGGAACTCACAGGATGTGTCTGGGGGTGAGGAGTGTGTGTGCAGAGCTGGGGTCCCAGCCTGGGGAGCAGCACAGCCCCTGTGCCTGCCCAGAGCCCCCAGATGTGCCTCTGTTGCCTTTGGAACGCTCGGGGTGAGAGGGCTCTGAGTAATAAGCTCTTTGGTCCTCGAATGCGTTTGGAGCAGCAGCTGTAGGTGTCCTGTGGCTTTGCCCTGGCTCAGTCACACACAAGCTTGGGCTCTTGGGCAGAGCACGAATGGTTGCTGGAAATTATTTCCTGTGCAGTCGGAGCAGGCGAGGCAGAACCCTTCCCAGGGCTGCCTGCTGTGCCCCAGAGGCTTGAGCTCCATGGCCCTTTGCCTGGGAGAGCACACTTGGCAGAGTGGGACCTAGAAATGTCTGGGTGCACATTTACAGCAGGATCAGGGTGGAATTTCTAATTCCCATAGTGTTGAAATGAGCAGGTATGTGATACATGTGACTGCCTTCAAGAAAAGATTTATTTCTAGCTGATGTCAACCCCATTAATTCCAACTTTGTTCTGGTGTCTCTTGTAATTTGTTGCTGCTTTGCCTGGTGCTGTTCCCTGGGAAGCATAGCAGGGTTGTCCAGCAAGGTCCACGTGACTTCAGAAAGCTCTGAGGGTGTTTGAGAAAAAAAACAACTTCAGAGGAAATGAAATCCCTTGTGGCTCAGGCTTTTTGCAAGCCCCACACTGGGATGCTGCTGTAGGAGGACTCATTCCTTCAGCTTTTTTTACTGTTTTGTATCGAGAGTTTGCTGGGACCCTCTGACCTTACCGAGGCTTCCAGAGCTGCATTGCAACTGTGACTGTTGGTGCCTATGGAGACACTCTAACTGCTGCAGCTGGTCACTCCCTGTGCCCTGGTTGCCAGGCTGCTCAGTCTGGGAAGCTGTGTGATTCCTGCAGTGTGTGCAGAGGAGCTGTCCAGGCTTGGTGTGCCCTGCACACGGGGCAGTCTGGAGTGTGACTGCAGCCTCAGCAGGTTCACTTACACCCGTTCCAGCCCCTGCTGGGGCCCAGGTGTCCCCAGAGGTTCCCTGGGTGCTGAGCTGGTCACCAGCTGCAGTGCACAGCCACAGGATCCCCTGGGCCCTAGCCCTACTGCCCTGCCCAGGTGGGCTCAGGGTGCCAGGGGTGCTCAGCACACTGTCACCTTCTCCGGTGTGTAACCAGATCGAGCACTGGCTGGAAAAACAGGTGTGAAATTTCAGCACCTAGAAACATGCAGTGACACTCGTGTGTGAATAGATAAAGGAATTGTGTGAAGGGTGTGACATCAGCTGCACATGATTGTATGATGTACCTGAGAGAAACAAGGACACACACAGTGAGGAGACTCAGGTGGTCCTGATTCGTGGGGAAATTGCACATTGTGCCCTTAAAGAGAGAACAGCGTTGCCAGAGTGATGTAACCCGAGTATGGACAGAACCTTGTCCTTCCTCCCTGCTAATTGCTGCTGGGCAGGTTCCAAGAACAGCCTGCTGGAACTCCTCAGGGCACTCAGAGTGTGAAGAGGAGACAGTTCTGCCCCTCAGTCAGGCCCTGTGTGTACATCTGCTCCTGCCATCGGCCCCAGCACGTCAGCTCCTCCTGCTCTCCCTGCCCTTCCAGGTGTGTGTGGCTCTGCACCCACTCCCAGCTGTGTCCTGGCCCAGCGCTCACCACCCTGCGCTGCCCCTCTGCCAGGAGAGCTCCTCAGCAGGGCCAGGGCAGGGATGCTCCTCTGGGGAGCTGACACATGCAGCAGGACGGCGCCGATGGGAACCCTGAGTGTTTCAGCCCTGTCAGGTGAAGTTACAGCTGTGCTGTCTTCTGCCCAGGCACTTTGTAGACAAATATGCTGAACAAGATGAAACTGTGAATCCAGTCCCTGCAGGGACCTGTGGCACAGACACCGAGCAATCCCTCATCCATAGATGAGGATGAGTTTATCCAGTCTGAGATTGACAGTTACATCCTTTATTATTTTCAGCTGGAGAACTGCAAGTCAGGGAAGGGAGGCTGCGACCTTCCTGGTGTCCCTGACGGAACTGGGGCAATTGATGTGACACTTGCTTAGTCCCAAACAGTCAATTTAACCACAGTGTAGTTCTTCCTCTTAGTGTCAGGTGGTTATTTTGCCCTAAATAAATGTGGACGTAGTGCTGCCAACTGCTCCATATTCTCACAAAGTGAATTCTTGTGGGTGCTTCCAAGCAGAGCACATAAGCGTCTGAAAAGATCTCGTAGCAAACAGACATTACCATAAATAAATGAAAAACCATGGAAAAAGGCATGATGAGGCATCTCTGTACATTAGGAGGCCAGAAAATACCTCTGTAATCCTCCTGGCTGAACTCTTGCCACTGCCCTGGGAGGACTCTGGGGCTTGTGGCCTTCACTGCTGGAATACCAAACCATTCTGTGCCTTGTCAGCTGTTCCCCTCCACTTGCATCTGTCTGTATTTGGGCTAGGGACAATTTCTGGAGCAATTCACCTGCACTTGCCTGGACGGGTGTGTTATGTTGGGTATGAGCTCGCTTGGCAGTGTCCGTGGTGTCAGGGAAGGCTCTGGAAAGAGCTGTCCCTGCACAGTGCCAAGCCAACGGGAAAGGCAGTGGCCAAACCATCCTGTAACTGCCTGGATTTATGCCAAGGTTGTGTACTGGCAAATTTCCATGTGCCTGGGCAGGTGATACCTGCCTTTCCTCAGTGGATGATCCCTGTGTACCTTGAATTTTTGGTGTTGTTTGCTGTCCTTACAGTGTTTTGCTTTGACTGCTTTCCCCTTCCCCACTGGGAACGTTTCTTTGCTTTTCCATTTTGTATCCCTCCCTTGTCATCAGAGCTCTGTTATTGCCCAGCACTTCCCTCCTCCCCCGAGGGAGCTGCAGTGGGCGCAGGGTGAGAGGTGTCCCTGCTGGAGACGTGCACATGGCTCGGGGTTTGTCAGCTGGAGCTGGGAACTGCAGTGCTCTCCCACACAAAAACTCCCTCCTTGGAAGAGCTTTGCAACGGATGTAACTTTTAATTTGGCTCTGGAATCCAAGCAGGCTTTGGAAGCTCTCCCTGACACTATCTGAGCGAGGATATTGCAAGACTTTTTATACAAAAGACACTTTAATTAAACTCCCATCATGAAAACAATTAGACCAAATTTGCAGTACTTAACTAGTCAATAATTTAGTAGTTGGAGCTCATTAATAGACTTCTCCCTGCGCCTGTGTTGTAGCAATGCAGCACTGCCAGCTGCCTGCCCTGGAGATCAATCGGGGTCAATCCCTTCCCTGAGCCTCCTCCGTGTCCCTGCCAGGGCACTGCGCCCCGAGGAACGAGCCCAGCAGGGTGCAGGGCTGGGTGCTGCCATCCCCCCTCAGCTGCTGCAGCTCCTCGAGCTCCATGTGTTTGTGTCCTCAGCCAGTGCCACTGACAGGAGCCATCCATGGCCCACGAGGGCCCTGCCAGCTCTGGGGGTGCTGGGGGACAGGAGTGGAGTCCTCTCCTCGCTGTCGCCGTCCCCTCTCTCCAGCTCGGGTGGGACGATGTCCCGAGGGCTCTGTGAATCATATGGGTGAGTTCTGCTCTGTGCTGGGTCTGGTGGTGCTGGAGACAGCTGTGTGTGCCCCCAGACCCCTCTGTGTCTCAGCTCCTGGGATGTCCCCGGTCAGGGCATGTCCCTCCAGCAGTGCTGGCCCTGGGAAGGCACACGGAGCCCTCGCTGTGCTGCTCCTCTCTCTTCTGGGCTTTACCTTTCAGGTGGTCATGCAAGACATGTCCAGGGGAGAGGTGAATCCCTACTGAGGGATCAAACACCAACTCTCTGCCAGAGTTACTCAGTGCTTACCAAGCAGACAGAAGAAGGAAAGAG